>NW_008601049.1:73672-84352 GCF_000691845.1 Merops nubicus | reverse complement strand
ATTCCTGCTCCAGGAAAAGCAGCAACAGCATAAGAGAAATTATTACTTCTCTGTTTTACCATTTCCTGTCAGTTTCCATCAACATGAAAAAAAAATTGTCATGGAGCATAAATAACGTAATATGAAAGTATGGTCACTGGAAGTGGACTAAGTGGTGCTTTCAACATACAGGAAGATTCTGCTTTGATGGCATTTGCAGTTGTCAGTTAATAGCTACCTGACAGAGAAAAATAGAGATTTCTCTCCCCATCCCTCCAAAGCTCTTCCCTCCAATATTTGTTTTACTGAAATCTCATCAGGTGATAAACATCAGCTCAGAGCTCCTCTCAATTACTGACTAAGGACTCACCTGATCTAGTGAAAGCTATCCCTGCTTACTGTGGGGGGGTTAAACTAGGTGATCCTTAAAGCTTCCTTCTAACCCAAACCATTCTGTGATTCTATGATTCTATTCGTACAAATCATTTTAGGCTCTCGGTTCCTAGAGTGACACCTGACAAACAGGCTGCTATATCTAACTGAGGCTCCCCACAAGAAGGAATTCTTCACCAAATAACACTAGAAATTTGTCAAGGGTTACTAGTGAAATTCTATTCAGCTGTGTACCTAACCATTCCTGAACAAGACTCATTATATTTTGTGTATTTTATTTATTCATTTTCCTATAGCTGTTATAAATTCAAATTTCAGCATGAGCTGAAGTAGTTAAATTTAAAAAAGAAACAGTTAGAACCTTTATTCAGTACCTCAGCCTATTCCATACTGCTACTGAAACTTATTCTTTTCTTTAAACGTCATAAACTATTTCTTTTTTTTTTTTAGCACCTCCACTTTTTATCAATAACCTCACCAGATTCCTGCTGAGATGATATTAGGAAACAATGGGAGTGTCAGAGGAATAGGTTCTTATATTTTCAGAATCACTTTTCTCCTTTTAATTTGCTCTCTAGTTGTATGGGAGGAGGGGGAGTCCAGAATCCCCTGTCTAAAAGACTTGTTAGATTATCTTTCTGTCATTCTCTGCTAATACAAGATGCTTCCGTGCATAGCATCGGCTAGTGTTTTGCCAAGTCATCAAAGTCCCAAACAGAGAAACATTCTTCCCAGGAAGACTCATATCTCACTATTGTAAAGGTTTGTTTCATGCTTAGCCAAGACAGTCCATTTAAAGGTCTTCCATATAGACCTATCAAAAAGTAACACCCAAACTATTTTCCTTCCTTGGAACTGAACAGCTTTCAGTTATACACAGAATTTTGTGAGAAAGCAGTTTGTTCTGTGACCATTGTGAACAATTGTTACATCATACAGTTAATCCAGAAACATGGTAAATTTCAGCCCCAAAATGAAAAGATAACTGGAAAAGCCCTGAAGAATAGAAATGTGTAGGCAACTCTAGCTACTGGTTTTGTTATAAACTTCAGCTAGAGTACTTACCAGCTTCACAAGAGTGAAGGGTTGTGAGAGCTTGTATTTGTGCAGACATTTGAAGAAAAAGGGATCGAAAGCTACTTTATATACATATATATATTTATATATGTTATGGCTAGGTAGATCAATAGTGGACAGGACCCTCTAGGGATGAGAAACCATTATCTGAACTTACAGTGCAATAGCTGTTCATTACACAAAGACAGGATTTCAGCAATATCAATTGGGAACTCTTTTTTTGTACATGTTCCAGTTTGAGTGCCTGTATGACATATACAAAGGCACACCTGCACACATATATATGCATATATGTGCATTTCCTACTGTTTATTTCCCAAATCTACCTTTCCAAATAAAAGCAATACTAAAATGGAGCTAATGTTGGGAGCCAATGTAATTTAGAAACTTAGACTGAACAATATTTGAAGAAATCTTTACATGCAAACATTTCTTTTTAAATTAATAAAGTCAAATTTAAATACAACACAAAATCTGACAAGGCATGGAAATATTCAATTACAACATAAACAGCATGCTTCTTAAGTATATTCTTTCTCATATAACTAGAGGGAAGATTTAAGTATTGTAAAATCATACAGTTAAATTTAGTACTCTTAACTCCATATTGCTTCATTATTATTGTGATGATAATAATAATCTAGTCCCTGAAGTGTTGCTTGCCTGATTGTTTTCTAGCAGCTTTCTAGTAATCCTGATAAATATTTCGTATTTAAAAACAAACAAAAAAAACCCAACCAAACAAAAAAACTGTCCAGGTCTTTCTTTCAAAGTTTTGTTATTTTGATTCCTAGTAATATCAGATTTTGAAGATAAGTATCAGTTCCTCTTTGGAAGGGTCAATGTTTCAGAAGTTAACATTTAGCAAGGCTACTTCCCCTCTTTTCAGCTACTACATGCCCAACAAGTTCCTTAATATAGTTCTCATTTTATTTTCAAATCAAACCAAGGAAGTTTAATGTGGTAATTTCAGTAAAAGGAATGTATGTCTAATATTTTGCAATTTAGTGTATGGGAGCAGAGTAAAAGGTCCTGGTTTACATCACTCCTTTTCATCTGATAGAAAATTCCTGTCCATGACTCATGCATGGTACAGCATAAGCAACCAGCCTACATGATCACTGTGAATATTGACTTCCAGGATCAAAGGGGCTTTCCAGATCACTATGGCAATGTAAGCAACTTTTTAGAGAGATGAACTATTATTTCTGTCAAATCACTTGTGTCAAATCATAGACAGCACAGGGACTGCAGATGGAAAGATCCTAAGGGACAGGAATTTCTGATGACTGACACCAAGCGGTGAAACATGCAGACAGAGTGTGTGTGAATAAGGAAGGTGTAAATACGTTAGAAAAAGGATAGGATAGAGTGGAGCTGGTGAGTTTAGGACTGCTTCAATCCCCTGGTCACAAACCATTAATGTATCAGAAACTGTTATAGCAAAGTTTGTTCTTTCTTACAAATTCCCCATTGTAACTTTCTTTGCCTTGGAACTGGCCGCATTTCTGTCAAGGTATATTTTCACCCACATTTACATCCACAACTAGAACAACAATTCAGTGAAATAACATTTGAGGCAGGTAGAGTATCCTCTGAAGGTCACAGAGGTAGCTGAAAATTTAATGGTGAAATAATTTCATGAGAAAACAGCAATCTACCAAATTCAAAAGGTGTTGCACAAAGCTGTTGGCTTCACAGACTTCTGGCAAGTGTTGTGTCCTGATGACACTAGACAGGCCACTGAGCACCTATGAGCCTTATGATAGGACCTCTTCAGGGACCTTAGGACTCTTAGAGGTTGTCATGTGCAGTTTTCCAAATTTCAATATGCCTCCCAACAGTGATAAAGCCTTGGGATCTCAATCCTTCCTGAAGGCTTGGCTTCCCCTGCAGGTGCAGGGAGCCTGGCAACCTTGAAAAGCCTAACTCATGCCAAGGCTCAGAGGTCTGCCTCTCACAGTTATTGATCTTGGCTTCCACACAACACCAGGGCTCCTAACCTCCTAGCTGTCTTATTGACTTTGCTTTTATAGCCAAGCCAAGAGTGGCTATGCTTAGCTTTCCAGTCTCGTTTTCACTACAAGCTTTCTAAACCTGCTTATGTGATACATTTTTAGTTTGCCACATGTAGGCATCTTCATTTTTCATTTCCAAATGGAGTATTCTGGGTCAGCAGGTCTGCACTGTTGAGGTGATGTCAGTTTAGCTTTATGTTTAGATGTATCTTTGTAAAGACACAAGCTTCTAAGGAGAAAATCAGCTCTTCTCTCATTTAATCATATCTCCTTCTTTCTTAGAGGCTATACTAGTGAAACAAATTCTTCTGACAGAAAACGTTACATCCATAGATTTTTTTACCAAGAAAGGATTGAGCAGATGATCCTTGAAGTCCATTCCAACCTGGTATACTATGATTCTACATGTTTTTTTCTTTGTACTGATATGTTAGGTATGGGGAATTTTTGTTGCTCTGCCAGCTAATCTCAGTATGCCAGTTAATCTCCATAGACATGTCTCCATAGACACAGACACAGTGTACAGTGCCTTCTGTACACCGGCAAGACTTAGGAGTTACCCCTATATTCTATTTCAGTTTTGTGGAAAGGAAAACCCTCGACATATGACAAGCAACACAACTGACCAAAATAAATGTTTGGTTTAGCCTTCACCAGCAAGAAGCTCAGATGATACTGCTGAGAGGTCTCACACCTTTTCTTTCTCCCTGGCACAAAGCTATCTTGCATCTGCAGTGAGGAGTGGGCCAGGCAGCAGGGAAACAGCTGTGCCCCAGTTGCGTGACTGGGACTACATGCTGCGGCAAGCAGTCGTAACAGCAAAATTGTATTCCTTAATCCCACTAAATTCACCCAGGAAGAGAGCACCACAGATATTTTCCATCTCTCCCGCTGGAGCCACGGGACAAGACTGTGAGAAAAATACATAATAATTCATTTTTTAAGATTAAACTGCTCATCTCCAGTAGCTTCATCTATCATAAGCCTCACAGTCTGCTGCAAGGTAGCTGTAGCAACTTACTGTTAGCAACCTACTGCAGATCACTAAACAGAACCATTTAGCTTCATATTTCTTTTTTGAGTAATTCTCTTTCAATGCTTAAAATGGCTTGATCAGACAATCTGAAGAGTAGTAACAGAATCCAAAATAACTCAAAGAGAAGTCAAACAGAAAATTGCTGAGGTTGGTTGCAGGTGCTAGTTCTGCACCAGCTCCTCTAGTTATTACGTTTATTAACTTTAAAATCGCATTTCATATTTTTTTTTTATTTGTGTCTTCCATTTGACTTCAGTAAAGATCAACACAAAGAAAGCAGAAACCTTCACAGACTTTGTGTTGCGTCATTTTTCACAAAAAGGCACTCAGAGGCACTCAGATTAAACTGCTTTAAAAGGGTAGCTAACAAGCTTCATGCAGAGTGGAGTAAAATATTTTATGTAAATTATATATTACACTAAACTGATTGTATTTTTCTTAATACCGTGCATGTCGATTCTAAGCTGAAACATGACATTGAAAAATATGCTTGCCTTCAACAATTGTTTTTTACAACACTTGCATTGGTTTCTTATAAAGGGATTTTAGTGTCTTGTTCAGGCTAAACAGTCAAGATATGATGAAAAGTTAGCAGGTATTGTGTTTCCTTGTGTAATTTGTCTCCCTCTACTTAAGTTTCTTTATCTTGTAGTTTCCTTAGAATTCATTTTATCAGATACATTTTCATCCTGGGATGGTGCAATACCAAATTTTTAATAGCTGTGAAAAACAAAAACAGCACTGGTATTTCACAAGCAATACAGTCTTCTATTCACAGGTAATATTAGATTAAAGACCCTTACAAACATTTTCAAGAGCACACTTTTTAGGATTCTTGCAGGTCCCTGAGGTTTCCGTTTTCCTCATACCCACTGAAATGGCTGAAAGTTCACACATGATCTGGTTCTTTGAAAGCAGGATTCAAAATGAAAAATGGATTTTGTTTCCATGTGAAAATCTTCCATGGTCAGGCAGCAGTTCCCTGGATCTGGGTGCATACACACAGCTCCTGGGAGAGCTTCACTCCACCAAGCTGTCCTTGGTTCCACCTTGCTCCTCTGCAAGAGGTGGGAGGTTTAGAACTTCTGAAGGGACAATGAGCTTACAGTTCTTTAAGCTGTCCAGTTATCTCACTAATGCACACTTAGTTTTTGCACAACTTATGTGGGGCTTGGTCTCCTGACAAAAGAACTAGACTTTGAGGTCTCCTTTATGGTATTCCTCCTAATACAATATTTTCTTCATTTTTTGGATGTACTGTCTCTTTGTTTAACACTTTACTGTTAGAGACTTAACAGCCTGGAGTTTGGGCCCTTTACATTTCCGAGACAGATAACAGGGAGCTATAGGAAGCCTAAGCTTTCCTTCCTTGCTCCTAGTGCCCAGAGTACTTTTTTGGATGTATGTCACGTGAGATGAGGCACTTATCCTGCAGCTGATGCACAGCACCAGGGGACAGATAAAGCAAAGATGCAGGGGAAGGCTGGTGTATACCTGACTTCTGAAGTTTCCTTCGTGCACTCTTTCAGTGTTAGCATTGCAGAGAAAGCTCATGTATACACTAAAAATATGTCCAACACAAATTCAGTTCTTTCTAGGATTGCAGCTTGACTGGTTAGGACTAGATATTTGTCCTCACTGAATTCAACCAGAGCTTTGCCCAGACCTTGGCTGAAACAATATCAGGAAAAGGACTACCAGTGATTGTACCTATCAAATAAAGTTATGAAAGTATTTTGAGACTAGTAAGAAGATCCAGACTAGATTAGCTTCACGGCGACTCTCTGATGTGAACACCACTGTTAGCATTAGCGGTAGCAAGCAGCAGACAGACCACACAGAGGGGAAGAGAATCAAGGCAGGTCAGCACAGAGGTTCACATCCCAAATATCACACTCATTTCCAGCAGTCACAGGCTAATTCTTACAGCGTGAGATGCAATATTAATTCCTTCTTTTGTCTAATAATTATAATAATTCCAGAAATTCTTGCTGATAATATTTTTTTCCTTAATTCTTGCTAAACTCTGTGGCATCATCTGCCAGTCAATATTTACTAAGTTATTTTGGAAAAAGTATATCCTTTCGATTTACTGTCTTTTAAACTCACTTAAAGTCTCTCTGATTTTGTGGTGCTGGGCTTCAAAAATGCTTCAGTCCTGCTTTCCCACATGGCCATGCAGAATTTGGCGTGGGCCAGCTTGCATTTAAGAGCCTGGACCAAGGTCCACAGGGCACTTCCATCCAACCTGCTTCTTCATCCCAGGCAGCAAAGACTAATTTGTGCATGCAGCAAACACAGCCCATTAGAAAGGCAGGGCAGTGAAGGGCAGTGGCTGCTGCTGAGTGGAAAGGGAGAGGAAAAGAAGCAGGAGACACTGATCTAACCTAAAGGCAGAATTTAATCCATGATAGATAGTGTGAAGTGTGGAAAATATGTTTCAACAGAACACCAAGACAGAACACACAGTAATTAGTTCATCTGAACTCATGAAAAATTACCCATGTTCTCAAAAGGACTTTGAGACAGTCCTGATCTATCAGAAACAATGGGCGTTGTGAGACACACTCCTTATTCAGTAAAAATGTCAAGGCTCTTCATGCTGTCCAAACATAATCAAAACAGACCAATATTGCAAATACTGTCTCCCAAATCGCCATCACTGTTTACATCTGACTCTGATGTACGCTCAGAAATACACTAAGTTGTAACAACCATCTCGTTGATGTCAGCGATTTCCCAGTCTGATGTGAGATATTATGCTGACACATGTTTCTCTATTCCTGGTATGCCCTAGGCGGAGTATTTTGTAAGAAAGCATGCTGCAGCAAGCGAGAGTAGTTAATACTCTTGGCCTACCAGAATCTATTAATTTTAAATTTCTGTCATATAACCAATTGCTTGGCACTTACATTGGCTTTCACTTAGTCATTCAGCGAACTTAGAGGATCCTTAAGATTTTAAAGATACTATGAATTTTTGAATACACAGTCATTTTATAACTATCAAGTAAAATTGTTATAGATGGCTACCGAAAAAATGCTATGCTCTTTCAATACCAGTAATTCAGTAACTATTCTGTCACTAAATTCCTTAAACTGTCTAAATAGAAAAGCTCATTTTGTGATAGTTTTTGATGTGCTTTGCATTATTTGGCATTATTTTTCCTCATTTTCTCTTTATGGAAATAAAAATATATTTTCTGCAATTTTCTGATAGAACTGAAGAATAATGTGATATAATAAAATGCTCTTGCATTGTGTCTATTATAAGAAAAAGGTTTTTATCAAAGAAACATAAGGGTCTGCCTTGAGTTTTAACTATATTCCGATTACTAAATTATGTTCCCCACTGAGATGTGAGATTTGGTACCTTTCCTTTTCGCTTCCTTTGATGAAGGCCAGCTTTGTTTGAATTCACTAGAACTACTACTATACTTAGTCCTAAGTACATATTTTGATAGTTGACAAGAATGAGGATTTTGTTACTAGCAGCTCTTACCATTACGGCAAGAAAAGAATGGTTAATACTCTCTGCTGAATTCAAGTTTAACAAAAGACATGTCTGAACAAGTTGTGTGATTAGCTACAGAAAGACCACCCATATTCAGGACTATTGACTGGATACCAGCAGCAGATCCCAAAACATATATGCAGCTCCTTTGCAAAGCAAGGGTAAGCTTTGGAAAGTTACAGCTATATGTAGTGAGGCATCTAAAATCAAGTTTTATTGTGAAGTAGCTGTGCGTACACTGAAAACAAAGAAAGACAAAAGAGCTGTTTAGGGATACGAGTCAAAGGCAAACTTCCCATGGCAAGTGGGCAGGCACAGAAAACATTGCTTGAAATCTTTCAACTCTCTTCCTCCGGCAGCATGAGCCTTAAGCAAAGTACGTGCAGGCAGGGGAAGGGTTACTGCTTTCCCAGCTGTTCACACAAAAGAACACTCTGCACCTGTTACCAGTGAATGAAAGTTTGCTTTGTGTAAAAGCAGTTCATCACCCCAGCACTGGCGTCGGGGTGGTGAAGCAGGCAGAGCCCAGGCACGTTCTGGCTGGAACCAGCATGCTGCCGAGGAAGAGGGAGGCTGAAGGGCAGGTCCGCTGCAATCAAGCCTCATTAGCTTTAACGTGTAAACATGCCCCCACTTGAAGGCTGATGTCACAGCAAACGCACACAGCAGGGATGGTCAGCTAAGCGTAAGCAAGAGAATGTGTATGTTTTTACTTTAATCCCAGCTCTATTTAGTTTACGATATTTGCTTAAGGCTGGCATACTTTTCATATCTACCAGTGATCTATTATTCAGAAAAACCTGCGCTACACTGCCCCTGTATAATTATAAAACAATGTATTGCATACTTCCTTTGATGTTCTCTTAGGTCTACATCTCCTAAGTCCTGATTTACCTCAGGCATTGCCATTTGGGTTGTGCAGACCTTCAGCTAGGGTAAATGAGGGGAGAGCATCTGGGCTATCTTGGAGAAGTCAGTTCTCAGGTGACACAGTCATGGCAAGGACATGGATTACGGTCAGAGCTGAGAAATCATGAGGAGATAGGCAAGTATTTTTATATTAAAAAATTAAAAATGTTGAAAAAAATTAAACCCCAAATCCCATAACTAAACTTGCAGCTTCTACTTTATTCATGGTAACCAGTGACCTAGCTGCTTACATGCTGCTCTTCCTCAAGACAGGGGTCACAAACAGGGCACACGGGCCATCCATCTGGGTCGGCACAGAAGCAGCAGAATAGATGCAGATTTCCCCTATATCTTCACCCCTCTGACCTTCAGAATATATCACCTCCTACCCTCACTTTAGTCCTGGCATCTTTACTTTGGAGCTTATAATAAATCAATAGACAATAAAAGAAAATCCCTGTGGGAGCAGCAATTGTGGTCCTATTATAAAAGCTTAAATTCCCCACCTGCCACTTGACCAGCAAAAAGTTTGGAGTCCCCAGTCTAGTCCAGATTATGTAAAACTATTCAAATCCTGAGTGACAGTATGAAGACAGCTGTTGAGCTCTCCAGCTAGGAGAGGCAGGGGCAAATGCTGTGGAGTCCAATGAGAACTGCCCTGCTATTCACTCTTACAGAGATCTTTACAATTACATTTTTATTTCTTTTTTATTTTGCTTTTTTTTTATTTTTTTTTGGGTATGGTTTTGGGGTTTTTTTGGTTTTTTTTGTCCAGGTGGAGGCACATAAATAATCAAGAGAAACAAAAAATTCCCAAACCAAAAGTTTGCAGAAATTCCCTTTAAAAACAGAGACTGGTTCAGAGACTGTTCTCTTCACACTCACTTCTCTCTCTCCTTTCTCTCCCCACCATTTTTTTGGTTACATTATTTGTCACAGAAAGTGGCAAAAGGTGGTGGGGAGGGTGAGATGCTGTGTGAACTGGTCACTTATCAACACCATTCAGCTTGATACCTTTCTGGGAAGAAGATTACACTAGAAAGATGTTATCGTGTTTTCAGTAAATCAGATGTTTAACCTCTCCCCTTCATCACTCTAAAGCTCTGCTATTGTCAAGCATTGCCAATCTTGGTGGTATTTCAAACTACTGTTTACCAGCAGGGGGCTGAAATTCAGTAAAACAAAGCAGTTTGCCATGGCAGTGGTTACCATGCACTGGGGAAGGGTAGAGCAAGAATCCCAGCCACTCACCATTACAGTCAATTGTGAGAGCCCTGTTGACTGCCCTGTGTTTATTGGGTTCTGAACGACCATGCCGTAATTAGAGAAATAATGAGAAGCCTATACATTTACACCTCTTTTTTTCAAAGATTTGGCTTCCACAGAAATCAATAAGGAATTTTTTTTACTGGGAGGTGTGTAAGGCAAATGAAGTTTTACTGAATGTGCAATGTTCATTTGACCTATATCACATCTGAGATATGCTTTAACAATATGATGTATCAGCATTTGATAAAACCTCCAAGATGCATAACAAAAACACATAACACATCGATTGCACTACGACCGTCATATTTTCAACCTTATCTTTAGTTCTGATCAGGAGGTTATTACTTATCTTTGTTGCATTTGTACAGTTGCATTTTTCATGTACAGACCCTTGCCTTTAATTTGTTTGGTTTGGCAACATTGAGATGCCATAAAGCTCTACCAAGAGGAAAGTTGGAGATTCCCTTGCACAGAGGCTGTCCTGGT
>NW_008601049.1:69183-73641 GCF_000691845.1 Merops nubicus | reverse complement strand
ACTGTTTCCCTCTGTCACCTTCCAGGCTGACAGGCAGTGCACTCCCACTGCTCCTAAACCAGGATCATGTTTGTCTCTTGTAACATCAGTCATCAAAAAGGTAGATACCAAACTCCCTTCCAGCCCAGCTTTCTGAGAGAGGCTGGATGAATTGCCTGCTAGGGCTGCCCTATCGACATAGACTACAGAAGGCTAGCTGAGCCCAAATGCCTTTTAGATGGCTACGAGAAGGTAAAGTTTGTCTAGACTTAAGAGGCTATAACATTCCCAAAGTTCATGCAGGATTTCAATCTGCCCCAGAATTGAAAAAAAAAATGGAGAATTCATTTTCTTTAGTGTCCTTTATCCTGTTAACATCCAAAATACAAGTCAGTTCATTCACAGCTGGAAATCTCCCTATCAAAAAGTTATACTTCTGAGTGAAACTTTCACAAATGAGAAGGCACAAAACCTAAAAGCATTGGCAAACACGAATTCGATGTAAAGAGAATTGCTATGCAAAGTCTTTCATTTAATGAAATAGGGTCATGTGATTCATTTTAAACACCAGAATTAATGTCACTGTTACCATTTGCTTATTAATGAATACTTCTTTCTAGCTGGTTATTGTCTATGAATTTTGAGGCAGTGGATGGGCAAGCAGAACATACATACCCCCTAAAATGAACCGAACACTCCTGAGGCAGATAGACTATCAAGCTTTCTTTGCAGGAGTGAGGAGCATCCAGTGCAAATTAAGTTGAAATGAGAACTGAAGGCACACAATACTTTGCAAAAAATGTTCTTATATATGCTGCCATATTGCATTTATAGTTAATTATTTGAACATGTGAACAGCTCATAGATTCAGGTTTCAATTACAAATATTTATGTACAAGGCAAAAAAAAAAAAAAAAAGCTTTTGGAAAATGTTTATCCTTCCATGATTTGCCTTGTCAAAGCATAAACATTAATTTAGTTTGCCTTTTTTTTCCTGAGAAACATCACTGTAATGTACTAAAAGGCTTCACAACAGAAAGGGAGCAGGAGTCACCATCAGGTTCCAGCTTTGCACCACTGTTTGCCACCAAAGAACGTGCTATAGCCAGGACAGGATAAGAAGAGAGGAAAGGTAAAGTCTAATTTGAAAAACGGATCTTGGAAAGGGTAATTTCCCTACTAGAGTTCAAAGTACCTGGGTTTTTTCTCTGCCTTGGAGAGACTCAGCAGCAGTTTCCCAGTGGTGCTGCCAAGGGGCATGTTCTGGATAAACACTGCAGTTGTTCTTCCCACACGCATCCGGGACTCAAAGGCTCCCGCACCACCACTGACGTCAAGAGACTGTCCCAGGCACCTGGCATACCCTGGGATCATGCTCAAACCATTTGTTAATCAAGCAGATATGTTAAATGGAGTGAACTTCGTGGCTTAAGGTAAATCCCCAGAGATAACATTATCAGAAGAGCCATTTGTCTCCAGTGGGAGCAAGCACAGGCATCTATCAGACTCCTTTCCACAGCTCATGCCAGAACCTGATAGGAAAAAAAAAAATACCACAACTTCAGGAATCAGGGTTCTTGCTGCCCTTACTTATTGACAGTGTTTTGTTTGATTTTATGATATGTTCAGCTGTCTGGCCCGTAGCACTAGCAAAGTAGCAACAGCTTTAAATAGAGGAGCCTCAGGAAAAAAACCAAATCACATATATAATGTTTCCCTTTCTTGCCACAACAGCATTCAGCTCTGTCTGTGCTAGTGTGGCAAAGCAGGCATCATTAACCAGAACATGAAGCTATGCAGTTTTCATCTTTATCAACTCCTTCATTCTTTGCTTTTGAACTATTCCATACTTCAACACACACCAAGTTCAAAGAGAGTTCAAGCTTGCTGCTTACATCAGGAGGACTGAAATCTTTGGTTTCCATTTCACAGGGATCGTTGCAGGTTCACAGCGCAAGTAAAAGGCAACACCTAATATTTGTGCCAGCCTGGCACTCACTTCATGCTGCTCAGCCTCCTAGCTCTTCTTGCAGACCTGGGATGGAAATCCATTTGCAACTAGAAAGGCTTGGAACATCAAAGGAATGCTGTTAGAGTGGTAGACTTAAAATGTTATCTGTCCTCTCTTATCTATGTTTGTTTGCAAAATCCACATTATCTTTTCAACATAGAGGTGTTTTATTCCCAGGTACAGCTTGGAATGAATGCTTTTCTAGGTTAGTATCAATGTCATAAGCAGTAACAGTCCTAGTCCAGTGAGTATGCAAGGGAAAAACAAAGCAAAGTAACCACACAAAAAAAAAAAAAAAAAAATGGGGAGAAGATGAAGATATCTTAGGAAAGGAACAACTTTGTTTGGACTTGCAGAACATAGCTGAGAAAAAGCAGGTTTTTGAAAGTTAAGGAAATTACACACCATGCATCTTCTCAAGTAGGCTTCAGATCCCATATTTGAAAGAAGGCATAATATATTGGTTTAGCTTATTGACTTGTGTTCGGTGATAAACAATGCATCACATAATAGACATCATCCATTACAGTACAGTACATACTAAGGGGGGGGAAAAAAAGAAGGAAATACATTCCTACAGATGGAAATGTTTGTGATAAATGGACGATAAGACAATGAATTGCCACTGAATAGTGTGTTCCCAATATTAAAAAGTGCATCACTTTTTTTAGTGTTTTGAGTCCTACTGAGACATTTGCTTCAAAAAGAAACTGGTTGTAGCAAAAATAACAGAGTACTGCCATTGAATTAACACACTCACTAAATTTCATTTGCTACTTTAAAATATGTTGTACCGTTTAATGTTTTCCCTTTAGTTTTAACAGTTTCGATGGCTGATCTTTATCAGACTTTACCAGTAAGTCAGAGCACATCCCTTTCTGTTTGCTCAAAGAGCAAGTTCCAGGATGGGACATACAGGCCATGGCAGAAGACTTGTTCATGGGAGGGCTGGGTGACTTTCACCCTACAGAGGGTAGAAGCACTTGCTTTTAAACTTGTAGACGCTCTCAATCTGATAGTGTGAAGGCTTGCCCTTTGCTGGGTACAGACATTGCTACAGGTAAGCAGCCAGTAGTTTGCCTAGACGTTTTGCTTGCTCCCGTTAGCTCTGACCAGTGTAACATGGTCCCTTGTTCCTTGTTGTGCTACAGATAGCAAACAAAATCTGCCTTGATATTCCTTAATCCCATGCCTTCCCCCCAAATCAAATGGGTCTTTTAAGAAAATTTGGGTGGGAGCTTTGCAAAACTGTGGGCTCCCTAAGGCAGAGACAGTGTCATCTGATTTGCCTGCACAGGACCCAGCAGAATGAGGCCCTAAACCTAATTTGCAGCCTCTAGGCACTACAGTAATATCACTAATTTAATACAAATGACAATGAGAGGAAGGGACATGCTATTCACAACACTGACTTCTTCCTGTCCACAGATGCTTGGCAGGACTTCAGATCTGCATTTAGGGAGCGTGTTGGCTTTGCTGAAATGGCCGTTCTTTGTACAAATATGCCCCCAAGCAGCAATAAAAAGAAACAGATGCAGATTAACACTAACAAATCACATACCCACTGCACTCTACATGTAACCTAATGCATGTGAATAGTCCTACTGGCTTTACATCTGTTACAGAAGCATAGCCTTGTTGAAGGCATTGTCCTCTCACAGCATCAGCTCTTCCTAAAAGCAAGGATTTTGAAGACAAAGGGAACAGCATTCACACGGAAACTGGGGAACACCAGAGAAGGGTAAAATGGAGTAGAGCCACCTTCACACTGCCTAACAATCTCTCAGGATTTGAGACATCTTGTGAAAATTTGCTATCTCAGTTCCCTCTGCACTCCATGCAGAGATAGAGGGGGTGCACTGATTCATCCATCCCAAGACCTAGGGGGCCTGTTATGAATCAAGGTGGCTAAAGCAGAGGGGTATCCTGGATGACCTGCTTACACTGATCTCCCAGTTTTTAGATGACTAATATTAGCTGAAATAAATCGCACTTTGATGGCCAAGCTATCCTGCTTACTACAGTGTCAAAAGTAAAGTGAGAGATGAGTAAGTACATCCCCCACTGTCTGGGGCAGACAGAGCTCAGTCACAATGGAAAAAGTAGTTGTGACCTGTAGTAAAGCAGACCACCTAAAGTAGGTGCCTAACTTTGGTATCATACCTGCTTCCCTGACTACACAGTGAAGGCTTGTCTAAAAACACATATTGTTCTCCTGATCTTAGACACTATCATAGGTGTGACAACAAAATCACTCAGGTGAAATGATTCAGAATCTCCAATAGTTCTCATAAGAGTTATGGATTACAATGAAATTACACATTTTGGAGAAAAGATTCGAAAGTGCGAGGAGGACGAGCCCAAAAGAGTGACAAAATAGAGTCCATAAATCTATTTTAGTCCCAAATGGCTCAATTGTGATTGCAAAATTCTGTGAATAAAGCCTTTCTTAAAAAAAAAAAAAAAAA
>NW_008601049.1:41869-69152 GCF_000691845.1 Merops nubicus | reverse complement strand
GTAAAAAAACTTTTTTAAAAAAAAAAAAAAAAAAAAAAAAAAGAAAAATCCCACAAACCTGTACCAAACCTGTGGTAGGTAGAGTGTGTGTTTGTCTGTATACCTATGTCTTTCTGTAGGAAGTTCCAAACCTTGCTGCTTCTTCCTGTTTTTAAGCTGCCCTCTTGTGTCTTGTGATCAGGTGTTTTTGACTTGTATGAATTCACACCACCATTCGTCTGCATCCTCTTGGCATGTACAGAGACTGAGAATCAATGACCTTCCACACTACCTCCACTGCTTCTCTCAAAGAATCTATTATGTGGCTCACTGGAAGAACATAAGCCTGGTTCTTTTTGAGTCAGCATGACTCTTACAGTATAAACACTGAAAAAAGCCTCTCCATGTAGCTAGCCTCATTTTGCATTAGTCAGGAAAGGTCAAGGCAAAATTTGAGTTAGGACAAAATTGGTCAGTGTTTGGAATTAGTCCCACTTGAGCTCAATTTCCTGCTTCTGGGAAGAAAAACAAAAACAAAAACAAAAACAAAAACAAAAACAAAAACAAAAACAAAACAAAAAAAAAAAAAAAAACCCAAAAAAAAAAAAAACAACAGGGAACATTATCTGAATATGAAGATCAGTGAACGAGTGAATGTTGTTATACATGACACACAAACACATTTCAGATACAGTAATTCCTTGAGTGCCTGAAGAAACTAGTAAGGAGCAACAAGTACCAAGAATCACCCAGACCAACAGAAGAAACCAAACTGGCAGCTTCCCACTTAGTATCCAGACCCACTGTTATGGATTCAACAATAATTGAAACAGCCTAAATTTCAAGTGGGGAAAAGGCAGACAAAGATGACTTGAGGTTTTGTTATTTTGCTAACTAAGGTAGAAAAATGAAAGCACAGTCTACTTTCTTTATCTGAACTAAAATAATTAAAATATCAGTCTGTAGAGAGAGTAATTGCATGCATTACTCATTAAATTAAAGAAGAAAATGTCAGGTTTTTAGCTGTTTTTAATGGGATAACTGTCAAAGTCAGAAATTTGATCTTCCCATTCCCTTCAGCCTCATACTTGCATCTGGCAGCAAATCCTTATGGAAGAACAATGAAATAACCTCCAAGATTTATGGATTTGAGGGTCCAGGATGCACAAGAAAGCATTTTCCATTAGCATTACAGCACTGTAGGTCCCAAATAGATACCCAACACTATCTCAGAGAAAGTATCTTCTTCAGTAGCATTAACTGGCAATTATTTTCTTGCTCTGTGTTAGCCTCAGTACCTTCTGTTAGCTGTCTGCATCCCTATCTTGACCACAAAAAGTATGGAATTTTTGAAAGATTAGATAGAGGAGAATTTAGGATGCGGTTTTGTTTGTGTGGGATGTTTGGGGGTTTTTTTTCCTTCCCATAGCAACTCACTGTCCTTTCCTTTCCTTTCTGCTGGATTAATTCTGGAGTGGAAAAAGCAATCTCTGCTCACCATACATAGATACAACCTTTTCAATTTTCTTTTGAATATAAATTCTTTAGTACACATTAAAATGGAGATTTCTGCAACTTTAACCTGCTTTTTGCTGGCTGAAATGAAGGTTCACAATAGTTCACATCTTTCCAATCATGGTAAATATGGAAAATCTTTCAGAAATGCAATGCATTATAGGCTCTATGAGTCAACCACAGACCTCTTTATCAATGCCTCTTAAGAAGTACTGTGTTCCTCTTCACATGGACACAAATGATGCAGGCAGCAAAAACACTTGAAACTAATTTTATTCCAGAAAATAACTTTGGCAGTGCCTGAATCTTTTATATTCAATTTCCTCAACTCCCCACCACCCTCCTTTGATTTATTATCTCCAGATACCCAAATGATGGCTCCAGTTCTATTTCCCCCAACAACACTGAATCTATGTCAGTACAACTGATGTCTTCTCCCACTCTCTGCCAAACACTTTCTACTCCTTGCTGCCAGTCTCCTAAAGCTGTTTAATCTTGCTTTCTTACCAGCATTTACGCTGGCACACTTCAGTCACGTCACAGAGCCTTGCAGTACCCAGCAGGGCAGACACAATTCGTACAGTAACACATTCCTGCGTATGCGCATGTCACTGCCTGTGAATGAGCTGTTACTCTGCAGCAATTAGGAAGCCGTAGTCTGATGGGGAGAGAGCTAAAAAGTCCAGAAGACAAGGTCCCTGTTCCAGAAGGAAAAATGTTGCCTGTCCAGTCTGATCCCATCCCTCGTCTTTCCTCCCAGCCTGAGCTGTTCTGCTCTTCCATGACTGGCCATGGGCCCCTCTAAGCCTGGCTTGGCCCCAAGAATCATAGAATGTTTTGGGTTGGAAGGCACCTTTTAAGGTCACCTAGTCCAACCCCACTCTGCAATAAGCAAGGCCATCCTCAACTAAATCAGGTAGCTTAGAGCCCTGTCCAGCCGAACCTGGAATGTTTCCAGTAGGGTAATCATTCCAGGTATGAGAGGGAGAGGGTGGGAGAATCCTCCCTTTCTGGGCAACGTGTGCCAGTGTTTCACCATCCTCACTGTAAAACAAATTCTTCCTTATATCTAATCTGAATCTGCCCTCCTTTAATTTAATACCATTACCCCTTTTCCTATTGATGCAGGCCCTATTAAAAAGTCCATCCCTATCAGCAAGAGGGGAATGACAGTCAGTATGACAATGGCCATGAGGGACAGAAGAGGAAACAAATCTGAAAAGTCTCCCTGCTGACTTGCTCAACCTTAATCTCTGATGTACTGAATCATGGATTAAATGAAAGAAAAAGCTCTGAGACTTCCTGGTAGAACTGCTGTCCCAGCTCCTGGATCACACCCGCTTACAACACTGAACACAGACT
Organism: Merops nubicus; assembly: GCF_000691845.1. Taxonomy (NCBI): domain Eukaryota; kingdom Metazoa; phylum Chordata; class Aves; order Coraciiformes; family Meropidae; genus Merops; species Merops nubicus. The sequence goes on along the minus strand of NW_008601049.1, from coordinate 66,296 downwards.
GATTTCATTTAGTTTAGCAAAGGATAAAAAGATCATGCAAAGGAGCAGCAAGTAGAGTGATAGCAAAGATAGCAAAAATCTTATAATTGGTTTATTTGCACTGAGCGTTGTATATACAATGACAAAGGTTATGCTGCTCCTGTGCTGAAGTAATAAAAATGTGAACAACACCCTTCTCTGCACTGGCAATACTTCCCAGCTCTACATCAAGACCTCAGGGAAACTAGTGCTGATCTCTGTGTTGACTGCCCTGGGGTGTGAGATACTACTGACCTGAAATCAGTTTGCCAGATGCTAATTATAGGTCAGTCAGCTTACACAGAATAATATATAGGCAGATGCCTCTTATTGCCCACCTGCTGGAAGACCTGTCTCATTGTTGGCAGATGTGACAGAACACTAGGAAGTGGCATGGCCAAGCCAAGCAGCAGGGATTGCACCACAGCCAGGGCAGCATGCATACCACCCCATGGAAGTCTGGGACATTGTTCTAGAGCTTGCAAACAGCACTTCAGAACAACATGGTTGCTTGAACATATATGTCTTTAGCCCAAAAATAATAGGCTCAGCTAAATAAATATACTCCACAGTGAATGCAGCAGGTGGCATAGGAATGTATGCATTTATCTTTCAGACAAGGACACATTTGCCTTCAGACAAACTGAAGTTTTGGACACAAGTGTTACTTCTAAGCCCAGGCATAACATGGCAGTTTTTTGCATTTGGATTTTTGCATATTGGATTGTTAAGACACAGTAATATGATGAGGATAGAGTGAATGTCAAAGGACAGCTTGGCACCATGTATAGCATGGAACATAGCTTATTTGTCTGCTTTTTTGGTCTTCTTCCTCACAAATAAACTCTAGAAACTTATGCTAAGGCAAATAGCACTAGATCCATGAGAATAATTTCCTGGCAAGAGTTCATTACTCAACAGGTGAGAAAAATGGGGGGAAAAAAAACAACCAGAAAACCCTCTCATCAATGGAATGCTACTTATAAGAAGAGCTACACCGTTTTTTAGAAATTAGAAGTAGGAAAAAACAAATCTTTCTGCATATTTTGTAAGACTATTTTGAAAATGTATCTTAAAGTACTCTAACAAAAACTCCTGTACACATGCTAACATGATGGCTTTTAATAAAGACAAGTAATTTCAACTAGTTTCTTAGACTGCAAAATAGAAAATTTGCAAACCATTTCCAAACCATTATTATCAGGAGCTTTACTGCAATTACTTCTTTTAATAGCTGAGCCATTTAAACAATCTACCTCACAATCTTTAAGAGAGTTTAGTTCATGAACTCACGGACAATTATCCTACTAATTTAACACCTGACTCCAGAAAACAACACTAAATCATGAAGACTTTTCTTCCCTTTTTATTACATCTTTTTCTAAAGCAATACATACATACAGGCAGTTCTGTGTGTAACTGCCTACCATATTTAAAAGTTTTTATCGTGGTGTACATCATTCTATATAATCATTACTTTGAAAGCATGCATGGTTTGACAACAGAAGATATTGTACTGTAAAGTATTCCTAATACAAATATGTATAAAAGCAATTTCTTAGCCAGGAGAATACTTTTAAAAATAGAAATTCTTTCTCAGTACAGAGGAAGAAATACAATGAAAAGAACTTAGCAGACAGAATTTGGATCAAGGAATCTAGATTTATCCTTCCACCATTTTCATATATACATCAGGAGAACCTAGTGGACAATAAGACTGTCAAGTAATATCCCCTTTCAAAGGCTACTATAAAGTATAAATCTGTGTGCTTCAAACACATGTGATCTTATAGCATACTTAAAAAAGATTTAAGAGATTCTCTGTCTTGTCCCTTAAATTTTTGCTGCAGAAATACATACAGACAATTCTGCTTTCAAATACCTCTGAGAAATGCCATACAAAGACATTTTCAGAAGTTTAAACAGGATAAACTAAAGCCAAGGTAATGTACCTGAGTTTGTTTTAAGGAGGGCAAATAAACTGTGTCTTTGACATTCAGTTAGGTTCAAGGATAGCAAACCCCTTGTTTATGATACAAACTACTAGGGTGATTTGTCCTGCACAAATAAAAACTGCAAGTTCAGCAAAGTTCTTCAGCAAAGAGGAAGGAACGTGATATATGAAGAACGCACCCCAGCCATACATAACAGAGTCCGTGCTCAGCATCCTGCCATTCTCTTATGTACAGGCACTATTTGCAGGTACAGCCACATTCAATAGTAAATTCCACCTACACTGTACATCAGTGACAGAAAGTTCATGAAAACTTAACTAATGAGTCTGGTTGCCACCAAAATAGACTACTTCAGATATAGTGAGATGGCCTTCAAAAATACAGTCTGACATTTAAAGACCAGCATTTAAATCTGAAGTTGTCTGCTAATCCTGTAAGCAATGGAGCATCACAATAGTCAAGGCAGGTGCTCATTTCTATTGTTCACACATGAGGCTATTCAAGACATTCACACAAGTTGGCAGAAGTGGCACAGAGCCTGTAGGAAATCCATCCGCTTCTGAAGCCCCAGCAGGTTAGCCTAGGGCACGTCCAATGTACTAGATGCTTCTGTGCACAGGCAATTTGAACAAGACAACAGATCCAGTAAAGCCAAAATTGCTACTGAGGTCACAAGCCAGGGGAGTTCAGTTGAGCTGTGTCTTTCTAGGTCAGCAGCTGAAGGCCGGGTGGGATTCTCTACTACATCTCCAAAAATTCCAACCCTATGGTTAGGCATCCAAACTGAACCTTAGGTATACTTTGGGCTGGGAAGAATCACTTTCTAGGCTCTTCTGGCTGCATTGAGCCAATTTCTAGAGGGAGCCTATACACTTGACATATGCAGACTTTTTCCTACAAACAAATCTAGTTTGGATTCTGAGTTGAATCCGATCCTTTAAAACTGGCAAGGAACAGACACAGTAATCAAACCCTTCCATTGGCAGCAACTCACCATTGTTAATACCTGAGAAAACAAACACAATCAATAGATCATTCAGAGATTTAACTTGAGAGAGAAAGCAAACTTTAGTGTAAGGTATGAAACTGGAACCAATGTGTCTCAGGGGGTTGGATTTGATCTAAGTCTGGGGCACAGTTACATAGTTGTAGAAAAGTATTTCTCCATACCCATGCAAAACACCTAGGTTCCATTTTCTGTTAGAGAGGATTTGAACCTGTATTTTTTACCACTGGCATATAGTGCTAAGAATAAAGCCGTCGCATCGGTTGTTGTTCCTCTTTCCTCCTAGCATCACTGCTCATTGTACGATGCATTAAATGTTTACTGATCCTAAGCATAAGAGAAGGATTACATTTAACAGTGCTTGGGGCATTCAGTTAATCAAAGACCTCTGCTCCAGTTCCTGTGCTGTATCAAGTGGAAAACAGCTTTGAACTTAGCTCAGTAGACGGAGAGCAGAAACTTTTGGGTTGGTTTGATTTTTTCTTTTTAAAATGGATATCAGATTTATAGATAACACAAATCAGTTTGATTGAAACAGCACAGAACACATTATGAATGTGACCTATTCATCCTCACTTTGACCTGCTGTTTTTTCAAATGCGTTTGGCTTAGCTCAGTTACTGTGAAAAAGCAGTGAAAGCAAAATTAGAAGAAAACTCAAATAAAATTCTCTACCAGCTGCTGACAGCTCTGTAGTCAACAGGGAGTACTATATGTTAGTGAGATCCCCATATAAAGGCTCAATTCACATGTGAAGTATAAAGCACATGTTTTTAAAAAGCTCCTTTCAAGCCAGAAAGAAGATAGTCTCATTAGTCTGGGATAAAAGATTTCTAAGAAAACCACTAAGTAAACACTAGAAGCATCCACTTTCCTAGCTATCTACAAGATTTATTTATGATTGATCTGGCAGCTATGTATCTTTTAAAGATAAGATCCTACTTAAATTAATGGAAATGTTTATCTGCTCAACATATCAAAACAATACCTAGAAAATGTAGTGCGCTCTTTTTCTATACATATATAGTGTGGCAAAATCATGGTAAGTTATTTGTAAAGCAAACGGAAAGAGACCTATCTTTTGTGTGCAAGACCAGTATCTTAATTTAAGACATCACACACTAAAATGGCATGTTGCCCACAAACGTGGGCAATGTGTGTTATTCTCACACAAGTTAAAGCCTTCCACTGGAAAACTGTCCTTAAATTTTCTATATTCAGTAGATACCAAGAGTAGTACAATTGTCCTTCAAAAGGAACAACTGGAAACTACTGAGAAGCTATTTAAAAGCTTCAGAAGAAACTACTGGAAAGCACTGCAGAAGGGATGTTTTCAGTGTCACCAAAACCTAGCTTAGTTCTTGTCTTTTTGTTCTGTTTGAAGGATGAATATTCACCGTAGACATTCAATGTACAGGGAAAGAAAAGGAAGATGCAGATCAAATGTTGGGAGTGCAAATCCCAGGAACATATCTCAAATTAATATCTGCTGAAGTTATAGTAATATCGACAAAGAGGCGTTCTACTACATTTGTAAGAAACATTTCTGTCATTTACTCTGTCAGATACTGAAATTCAAAAGAAAATACTGTGCAGCTTGTAGACTACTTGATGGAAGATAAGAGTTTTATATTTTTAGATGGATGATGGACAGATCTTTAGAAAAAGTCTGACTGGCTATGGTTCCCGAAAAATGAACAAGAAACATTTGCTATAATGCAGGTTTCTATGCTACAGAACTCCTGGGCTCTGTCACTGAGTCCCATTAGGAGTTAGGAAGAATTTTCTTGAACACTACTGGATTGTTCTTGGACTTTATTAGTTCCTGACAAACATTTACATATTGATGTATGATGCATTGAAGATGTCAAGTGTCATTGCACAGGTTTCTTGCAAATGAGATTGTTCATTTCCCTGGCTTTTTGATGAAACCTTGCAACACATTTTGTAAGGGCTTTGTTCCCAGTTCTATCCTGCACAAGTGATTTCTCTAATTGGAATCCTCTTTCTTTAGTTGAACTTAATTGTCACAATGGGTGCTGCGATGATTTAGAGGGTCGTGCAAAGTTTAGTGTACCAATTACGGTTATGGTTTTTCAGCAAAATATCTAGATCAGGTTGCTTTTTCTGTAGAAGAGGATGAAAAATAAAGAAATTCAGCCTTTGAAATAAGAAAGAAATGTCCAGCATTTCAAGGTCAAGTGCATATGTGGGAAGCCAGTGAAGGTTCTGCTTTTCATGCCTGTTGGCCCCTTTTATGAAATTACTGCTTTGCATTTGCCCTCTCCGTTTGATGTCTTCCCCTCAAATGTTTTGGCTGAAAGCAGGAAGTAGAGCAGTGAGTGAAAGCTCACACACACAGGAAAAAAAAAAGTTAAAAGACTTTCCACGGTTGGAGGGGGTTGGGGTTTGCACAGAGGACAGAGAAATGTTTAATTTAAAATGTGGTGAATCCAAAACCGGTTGTGCCCACCTCTAGGCGTAACCAAAACAGAACAGGCACATTAAGTTCAGTTCCACTGAAAACACAGGCCAAGCATAAAATGGAAAAGAGCAACATAGAGTGGTGACGGCTTCAAGTGATGCAGAGAGAAAATTCCACAGGAAAGTATTAGTATGAACATAAGCCAGCTGTGTTATTTAATGATGGGAGGCAGGTCCTTCTCTGTGCTTGACTTTTTATATGTTTTCTTGCAACAGCCAAGCATTCCATTCGGGCAATATTCACAGTTTTCAGAGCCACTTGTAAGGCTGAAGATTTTCAGTGAAAAGCCATTAAAGCAGTGCAGTTCTCACTTTGCAATAAGCATGGCTGTTCTTTGTTTCTGGTTTGCTTGCACTGGTATGTCTCTGTTGCAGTTTCATATTCTTGCAATTTTGACAGATTCTGATTAATCACAAAACTTAAAGAAATGTGGCTGGAATTGAGATTCACCTGTTTTTGATATTTCATATCCCCTTTATGCTCAACAGGCCTGCAGAAACAAGAGTCATCTTCTGAGCAGAAATACAGCCCAGTGGCCCACAGATATTGTCCGGAGTTGATCCTCCTCTCCCTTCCATTTACAACACTTAGCATGTACAAAGACCAGAAACCAGACACATCCCAACAGCCAGGATCACCTTCTCTAAGGAGCAATTGCTGTCTCTGATGACATTGCTTTCAGTTTCCCTATCACCTTCTCTCTGATGCCTCATAAGATAAAGGTTCAGCTGTAGGCTGATAAACATGTGAGAACATAGAGAAATCTCATACTTTGGGGATATCAGGCCTTCAGCAGTGGTGAATTAGTGCAGACACTTGCTTCAGTCATAGAATCATAGAATCACTTTGGTTGGAAGAGACCTTTAAGATTATGAAGTTCAACCATGCTCTGTCTGCTCCCAACAACCATGAGCCTGTAGTGCTCAGCTCCCAGCTTTGTGGTGTTTAGACAGTCAGAAAAGGTATGACCTGGCATAGTTTAAGCTCAGCTATGAACATGGCACTGTATGTTTCCACACCAGATGGATACCGTGGTAATTGGTGCCTAAGTAGAAAAAAAAAAAAGAAAAAAAAAAAAAAAACAACAACAACAACAAAAAAAACACGCTCTGTGCAGCTGCAAACCTGCTTTCTGTTGCAACCTGTTGTTTTCAGGTTCTTGTATCTATGACAAACAACTGCCCACAGGGTTGAGTTTTTCCAGACAAAGTCATTGTTCAAAAGGTAAGCTGTTATTTTCAAAGCTAGGCACAGAAGCACTGACGAATTATTATCTGAGGGGTGAGAAGAGTTGTAAATGGCCCTTTCTCACATTAAAAAATTATCTGGCCTCCCTTTGACCAATTCTACAGCTGAGCTGGCTGGGTTGGCACTCTGTATGTTTAGCTCATGCATACTTAAGCCCCTAACCTGTACCGCAGGCAGGCCGAGGTATACTTTGGACAGTATACTGGCAACCGCAAGAACACAGATACCAAAAGAAGAGCTCTGATAAAGCAGCAGACATGGAACTCCAATAATTATGTTCCTAGTGTAGCTACCCAGTCCATACTGGACACAAACCAGTGACTACCAGTGAGCATTTGGCAGTGCCTGGCAACACCAAAGTCCAAGTTTGTGCATATATTGTATCAAAACTGGTCGAAATGAAGACATACATGGAGCTGCAATGCTGATCAAAGCCTGCAAAATGCTTTTTTTTAATATAGATGTATGATACTACATGTGCCATGATCCTTATATGAGTCCTTGGGCACAAGCAGACATGCCGTAAGGCTCGCACAGACAGTTTAAGTTAGAAGGTCTTTGAGCTGCAAACGTTAAAGAAGAGACATCCCTCATCTGGGACACTCCCTGTCATAGAGATGGTAACCCCCAGCGAGATAGCGTGCAGGCACTCCTGAGGGTGGAGACACACCCAAGCACTTCAGCAAGGCTTTCACTGGTTGTTTAAAGGTACACCCACGAGGACGCTACAGAATATTTCTCCAATTATTTTTAAAAGGAATGTCAAAGTACTTTCGACACATGGTAGTGGGGGTGAAAAAAAGCAACAGAAAATAAATATGGACCCCAAGAGCTCTCAGTAGCTGGAAAATACATGGAAGGCAGCTCATTCAGCTCCTAAGTTTGAAAGGAACAGTTCAACCAGCATTCAAAACCAATTTTGTGTGTGTGTGTGTGTGTGTGCATGTAGCATTGTAACCTGACACATGAAACCTGCATTTTTCTCTTTAATATAATGTAATCAGCTTCCCACTCTAAAAGCTAAGGACATTGCATGTACCTGCCAGCTAAGAAGCATAACTATTCATACATGTAGGCTGGAGTGTATGCATGCTGGAAACACTAAAGAATGCTGAGGATCTGACAAGTTTAGGGAACTTCAAGTGACCTAACTAGGTACAATATTACCCCATCTTCTCCACTCCCCTTTTATTTCTTTCCCAAGGAGTCATCACCTCAGGGAAAGATCTCTGATTAGTGCCTTCTCCCAGCTTCACAGATATAGAGATAGCATTTCCAGCTGAAAGCCTGAGTTACTAGGAAGGATGGAACTGAAACTTGTTTCAGCCTGTAAATCCCAGGACTGTGTGCCATAGCTCAAGCTCTGTTTTGATTTGGTAGAGTGTAAAGAGATTCATATCAGAGTTCCTCATATAAACATCCAAAAAAGATCACACTTCTAACCCCATAGCAAAGAGCAAATGTAAATTTTCATAATTCATTTACAGGTTAAAAAAGTTAATAGAAGTGTTACAAAATGTTCAGCTCTTTTCAAAAATAACTACTAGGTATACATTAAGCAACCCTCCAAATACACGATAACTTCTGGGAATGTCAACCAAAGAGTGAACAGACTGGCTGGTAAATTGCCCGTGTGTCAAAAACAACAAGCGTGTTTGCTGAGCAAGGTCATTACAGTAGTTCAAGACTTGTGGTCAGCAGCAGCATGCTGGATGTTGCTGAGTCTGCAATTTCATGGCAACACAAATATCAACAGTCTGGCCAAGCACTGCAGACACAGTTTTTGTAACTGAGCACTGCAGGATATGTTCAAGACTCTGATTTATTAGAAACTTCATCAACAGTTCAGTTAGGATTTCCCCATTATAGCCTTTTGAAGTGCAAATGTGAACAAAATTACACCACATTGCAAAACTATATTTTACCCAAAGCTTTGCATATGATTTTGATTTAAAAATGCACAAGTCTGAACACATTCTTTGGAATGTTTGTTTGATTTTTCCAGATGGAGATATACTCAGATCCAAGCGCATCAAAAGATAAAGTAACTTTGTTGAAGTTTCTCCAGGGAAAAGACCTATTAATTTCAATTATTGAGAGAAACTGGTAATTAACATGAGATGAGGTGTATTTGGCAGCAACAAAGTGCATTTCTGGCCCTCTGTCGTATCTGTAATCACACAGTCATTACTGAACTTTATTATTACAAAGATCTTATGAAGAATAGCCTTATTTTTCCAGCACTGTGTGTATTTTATGTGTATAGGAACTGATAAAATATCTCAAAAGTTAGTTCTGTGGGTGGTGAAGTAAATCAGCATCTTCTCATGGTTAATTCCATGTGCAGAAAAGAACAGAATCTGCTCAATTACTTACTGTGAATTATTCACCTAGCAGTACCTAAAAAGCAGTAAAAATATCAAGTCTTACATCTAGCCAGGAATCATCACAGGACCATATTTCTAATACCTTCACCCTTTGCTTCCTTGACCCTCTGGAAAAATTGAGATTCTTTTAACACGATGTAGAATTAAAGTATGTTTCCTCTATAATCTAGCTATAACTGTCTATAAATTGATTTAAAATTAAATAATATACTTCAGGTAAATATCATTTCTACTGTCATCTTTTGAAGTTCCTGCAGAATCTTATTAGCTTCCATTCAGTTTTGATTTTTCTGAAGAAGTATGTCCAGCCCCAGACAGCAAACTCCCCTATTTCTATAAAATGTACATTCCTGACATTCATTACAACAACATCACTGTCTTCCCCAAGCAGCAGTCAAGTGACTAATATCTTTCAGTTCCTCACTCTGCTAGCTGCCTGTTCCAAATTTCTTAACTACGTAAGCTTATTTTATTAGGTTCTCAAATGAATAGGTAGCCTTTTTGTGCAAGTTAAAATCCAATTGCAGTATGCCTTCCTGCATACTCTTAAACATGAGCTTTTGAAAGTTTCAGAGGTGGCAGGGAAGGGATAAAGGGCAGGCAAGAAAGGGGAGGGCATCTCTGCATGCTGGTGGTAGAGCTGGTAGGGATGTCAGTCCTGTTCATGGAATCTACACTCACAGCAGCAGTGTACCACTGTCTATTTAGCTTGGATCATTTAGCTTACTAAGTAAAACTGCCAGAGAAGATTTGTTGGTTTTTTTCTGCTAGCATGTAGAGGATAGCTCTGTCCTCAATGAACCGCAAATAGTACCACCCAAGGACAATGCTGAGGGAATATAATATACAGGAAGAAAAACCAGAATATTTCAAGGATTTTAATTCAGGGCTGAGACAAGTTTCAGGTGTGTGAATTGCCACTTAGTTAAGAAGGAAACAGGAAACAAAAAGAGAGCAATAGTTGAAAGAAAAATGTTGTTCTAACATTGTTTACAGATTTGAGGTAATTTGGGTTTTTTTTTCCTCCTTTTTAAAAGTTAAACATGAAAGTTCTTCTTCAAACAGTCAGCCATCTGGCCCTTAACGGGTTTTAATGCAGCTCCTGAAATCTGATCTGAATTCATATAGGCAATAGTGTCTTTGAAGTTAGCAAGCACATAAACACAAAAGCTTTATCAGCAGGGCCGTTCATAGAGCAGCAAGTGATTGTAGAGTAAATTCATCCAGTCACAGCCTGTCCCAGCACAAAACCCGTTCCCAACAAAGCAACTGATTTTGAGGATGGGATCCCACTCCCTGAGCACACAGCATCTTCAGTTACTTATGTGATGTGTCAGGCACTAAGTAGGAACAAGAGTGGGATTGACCTCCTGACCCCCAGGACAAGCTGCAGGGCTGTTATACAGGCATCCAAAGCCTGAGTCCCTCGCTGATTGTATAGCAACAACAGTGCACTGAAGCTTTAAAAAGATCTGAAAACAAGGTTCCTGTGGTGTCATTCAATAGCTACACAGTGCCAAAGAGCCTGGCAGGATCTGCTTCACAGAATGGCACAGGTCAAACTGATCTGTGGTCTGTAATTTTAGCCCTCTGTCCAACACAATGTAGCAACAGCCTCTTCTAGCTGGCTCTTCTGAGACACCTCCTACCCACAACTTCCTTCCTACAGCCCAAATTAACAACAGTTTCTAGCAACATTAACATAGTTCAAAATGTCTACATAAAACTATAGAGTAACATAGAGCACTACAGAAAAATATAGAATGTCAAAGAGTGGCAAGTGGACTCCGGGGTGTCCTACACCATGGAGAAAATTTGCAGTTTTCCCCTAAGACATCAGGGCATTATTAGACAATGGGACATCCCTCAGCCTACCAGAGATATTCTCAGATGAAGCAATTAGCTCGACATCCTTATGTCCATTCCTATCTCCATTTTTTCAGTTTTACCTCCATCTCTGGACATGTCATTGTGTAAAGAAGAAAGTCATAACATCATTAAGGCACAAAGCCAATTAGATACCTGCTGTCTGAGAACAAGATTTCTTATCATGGCCAGGCACGGTACAATTTCTATGAAATGGCAGCAGCTACAGGATCACATCAAGTTGGGTTTGCACAGAGCTTTGTTTGGCTTTTGGTATCATTTTAAGTCCCCAGCAATTGCAATAGACGTTTCCAACATGGCAGACATTCTTATCTTTTAGGTTTCTCCTGAAAAATTGTCAGCAGATGATAGCTCAGGATTCATTAGTGTTCTGCAGTTTCACTGTTCCTATTTCAAATCACAGTCTAATTCAGGAATCTTCTTCAATGAAGCACTTTATTATTTTGATAATTTTTTCCAAAAGCTTGATGGAAATAGTAGGAACTAGTGGTTACTCATCTAAAGCTGTATATCCTTCCAATTTACCTAAACTCAAAGTCACATCAGACATGAACTTCTCCTGAAAATTCCATCTAGCTACCTAAAACTTTATATGCATGGAAATACCTCCTCTTAATAGAATCACAAGAAACTGGGAACAATTTAGGACAATTTCAACATTTAGTTTATCTCTAGCTAATTGGTAACAAATTGGTAATTTTTTTTCAGTAGATCAATAGTTCCTTTGCCAACAAAAAGGCCCCTTTGCTTTATTTGGACTATATTTCTGTCATAGACAGGATATAAATAGTTTCCAGGCTCTCACTGTAATTTTGAAACCAATATAAAATATATCCAGCCTTTCACATGGCTTTTTCCTATTACTATATTATTTTCATATGACATATTAACATATTTTTCTATCATGCATTGGGGATTACAAGATGCACACAAAAGAAAGTCATATTTAGCATTAACATGCAGGTCATCAAATATCTGGGAATACACTGACATGGATATTTTTTTTCAGGAAGAACTTTGTCTCAATGACATCTCATAGAATAATTTGTCTGAGACTTGAAGGGGAATTTATAAACTTAACATGGTGAAAATATAACTCAGGAATTTCCCCAAGGGACTTCAGTATGTTTATCTGCTGAAACCAGGTCTCTCTCAAGTTTGTATTAAGTTCATAGCTAAAAAAAAACCAAACCTCTGTATCCATTGATGAGGTTTACCAGTTCCTTTTGGCAAAGACAAAAGAGGCTTGTAGATATTTTTAGCTAAAGTAGACCTCTTAGCAAAACAAATAAACAAAAAGTGATATTTTCACATCTGTGGATTTAGGACTGAAGCAAAATAACTTCCCTGTATTTTGTTGGGGGTTTGTTGGGTTGAGGGGCTGAGGGTTTTTTTTGGCAATAGCTCTTTCAGAGTAATGCATCAATGTTCTCCTTTGAGATGTCCAGGGACAAGTTCTTTTTATTATCGTTCCTTATTGTATCCTTTCTGTAAAGCCTTGAACGTGCTCCTTCAGGTTCTCAAAACCTACCCATTGAAGAACTGTGTCCCACATGGATTAGATACCTTTGCACAGTAGTGCTTTCAGGTCACTGATTTGGGCAATGGGATTTGGCATAAATGATCCCATATTCTGCTCCAAAGAACTGTTGTGTTCATTCCTGTCTCCTGGAGGAAGTATGAGGTGCTAGCTTGAGCTTCACAGTGATCTGCTTGTACTCTGTGGTATGTTAATTTTTCTTCTGGTACCTTATTTTTGCTACAGAGAATGTACATTTTTGGTTGTCTGGGTTTAGTCCAGCCAATCTGGTTCTTTCCAGAGCTGCTCAGACCCTCTGGTCATGCTCTTCTGCTACTTTTTCATAAATCAAAATGTCTCTTTAGACCACCAAGACTAGCTGTGTTTTCTGCTGAAACAACTCAAGTGCCTAGGTTAACTCAAAGAGGAGCCTGACAAACCTGTGCCTCCCCAAAGTGTTGCTGAATGTGAAAACCCTCCACTCTGCTTCCCTCATGGCACCTGCCAGCACCGTCCTGGTGCATCAACTATATGAAAATATCTAGAACCACCCATTCTTTAAAAAATCTTTTCCTTTGTAGGTGGAGGTAAATTGTCCTCTTTCTTATGGATTTAAGTATTTCATCCTATAAATAAGCAGCTGTTTCCATCTTATCTTCCTCCACTTATCTCTTCATTGAAGATACACCTAGAAATTTCAGACACTGGTGAAGTATACAACATGTGGATAAATATTGCTCTTTCCACTCTCTACTCCATCACAAATTCTTAACTGCACAAAGACCTGCCTTTAAGAACTGGAGTGTATGGAGCCTAGCAACCCTGCCCTTACCTACCTGTTTTTCATTAGCTGACACTCTTCAATATTCTAGTCTCCCTGTGCTACTTAGCAAATTTGCTTCTTTGCAAAAGCCAACCCTCACACATATTCCTCACAAGATCTTGACCTTGCCATTGATCACCATTAAATAAAGTCTTCTCTATTTGGAAGAACTAATGTCAAGTTGCCTTATCCTCCCAATGGACTTGTTTGAGTGAGAGAAAGAGGTGAAGTCCAGATTGAGGAACCCACAGACGCTTCTGAGCTGTTGACTGCAGCCAAATATTGGCGTCATTTAATGTACTTCCAGCTGTCCCCTCTCTCCCACATTGCTGGCATTCTGGTTTCACGGCAAGCAACCTGCACGTGTGTGCTGAGACAGTGTATCTGTGTGGTACTGTCTTAAGGGAGACAGACACTCTCAAATGAGGGCTGAGAGAGCATTGAGATATCAGCTGTACAGCTCTTCTTCTCCCAAAGAACGTCTTCCCCCAGCAACCTTTTGCCTACTTCTTACACACAGACACAAAGAAGAAAAAAAAAAAAAAAAAAACACTTCCACTTAAGACATGGGTCTTTTTTTACATTCACTGACACTATAAGGAGCCAGAGCCCAAACTGTGGATTTGGTACCTATTGCCAGTATTAATTAAGACTGTATATTCTTCCAGATAAGTAGTATAAATGGTATGAGAAGCGTACACAGCAGTGAAGAGGTAGCTGTAAAAAACCATGTCCGACTGCAAAAGCAGAGTAACTCCAAGCACTCTGTGTTCCTGTAACAGAGTAACGCCTCCCACACATTGGCCACCTTTGGATCCTAGTACCCAGCTAGAACACATTCATTTTGATCCTCTGATTGCACATTTTCCCCAGTGGCTGTGTTAGCTTATCATAGTTTTCTTTTTGTGTTTATAAGGATATGTTTCCAGACTCCATTGTGAATTTATCAGTAGTATTTGCTCATTTTCAATACTGCTTAAGTTGCACAGCTTTCCCTTCTCATGTCCCTTCCAAACAGATGTACATTTTTCCAAATGAAGCCAACTTATAGCCCTAGGCAGTTTGTGTGGTATTGCAGAGCTCTTCCAAGAACACGCAGGCTCATAAGTTTATGTGTTATGTGTTTCCTAACATCAGCATGCAACTGTGCTGTTAGAATAATATCATGTCTGCACTTATTTTTGGTGCTCTCATGTTTACATTGGAGGTGGTTCAAACTTCTCCTGCATGGAGGTGTTCTTTGATGTTCTTTTCCAATCCTTCGCTAAATACACAGAACTGTGAATGGTGTATTTCTATTTGCATAGCCTGTTGTTGCATTTTTTAAAGTAGTTGCATTATTACAAGAAAGCTTCTGGCTGTGATTTCAGTCTAACAACAGCTACAATGTATCTGGATTGTGGATGTCTTGTATTTGAAAGTGTTTAAGAGGTCATTAGGATTTTCTGATTTCTCTTAAGTTGGACATATACAATAAGCAGATACAGGTGCTTCCATTAGCTACTCTAAGACATTTAGAGTGAATCAACATCTTTGATTCAGCATGGTGCCCAGTTCCTTGCAGGTGCTGGTCTTTCTCACTCTGTCCCAAATAAACTGTATTACGACAGTCATACCTACTCCACCTTACATAAAGCTATTTAGTTCTAGAATGAGAGACACATGGTTTTGATTTATTGTGGGTTTTTAACAATTTTTTTCATGACTGATCTTTTATTTAATAATGGCAGAGGACAGAGAACAGTAATCACCTCTGAACAACTGAGATGCAGGCATCTCTGTACTGTAGCCCACAGAACCAACAACTGAAAAAGATATTCCCTTAAATAGCTGTTTAAAGTTGCACTAAACTGTATCTTCTCCCATTCCTCTACCAAAAAAAAAAAAATTAAAAAAGGACAAAATAAAATAAAAATCAGGGATTGCTACACTGCAATAATGACTGCACTAATTGTTTTAGCTGAAAGAAGCCTAACAGATTAATTGATGCTTCCTAATAAGTAAATAGAATGTTTAACTGTTGCCTTGCCAAGTACTTATACTAATCACTAAACTGTAATTTACCTGTTTTGTTATTATTATTTGTTTGCCAGATTAGAGTTTGATTTTGTCAGTCCGCCTAAACCTAATGTACTCTAACCAAAGAACCTACATTAAGACAAAAATATGCAGAGCAGGTATCATTACAACTTCTTTTCACATTCTTCTTTGCCAGTTCATCACAAGCTGCCAAAAAGATGAATCTTGTTTTTATTTCAGAAAACCAGCAAACTTATTGCCAGATATTTGTGTTCTATATGGATAGAAATCCTTAAGAAATATAGTCTCAGCTTGGAATGTTCTCTGTTCATGGTTGATTTACACTGCATACTTAATGCCTAATTATTTCATTGTGCCTTTTGCCAGGGTATGAATAATTTATGATCCTTCTTTAACAAAACCAAGAACAGGTTGATTCATGATCTTGATTCACAGCCAGAACTATGAAAAGTACATGAATATTTGAACAGTTCAGGATTTGGAAGGAAGGGAGGAAGACCAGCCTTCACATTCTATCTAGATTATCCACATCAGCATCCAGAGGTTATATGGTAAAAACTATGCTGATTAAGAGGTGGAAAGAACATGCAACTTATAACTTGCAAAATACTGGAGAAACCTGACTATTAAGGCTTTCCATCAGCCTTGTGACCTGGCCACAGTCTGTCTTCATGGTACCATTGCTCAGGCATTAACTGTGGACTCACTTTAGTTGGTAGGTCAGAATGGTCACCACGACACAAGGAGACAACGTCTAGAAGATAAATTAATTGCTCACATTGCACCCTCTACTGTCTAACTCCTGTAACAGCTCTGGGCAAAGTCTGACTCCTTGTTCTGTTACAATAGACAGAGAAGTAATCCCAGGAAACCTGTTAAAGAAAAAGTCTGTGTAGGTAACAAGCAAATCTGCGTTAGAAGATCAGAAATGAGTGATTACATTTTCATAAAATGGTTAATCTATTAATTGTTAAGCCCAAACCTCATGCAGTTGGCTGCAGGACAACTTGGAGTTCAATGGAAGACCCTCTTTAATGAGGTCAGCAGCACACTGCCTATAGAATGTGGGCCACAGGATTAGGAAGCACATCTGCCTTCCTAGATCACTAGATATATTTAAAGTTCACATGCTGAAAAAGTCTGTTAGTGTGTACAAAGACCATAGCAGCCTCTAACTAGACATGGCATCCCAATGACTATCACAAGGAAAAACCATCAAGCTGCCACGCTGGGAAGATGGATATAAGCACTGGAACGGGCTGGACAGTGGCCAGTTTGTGACCTTACATTACACCCCCACCAGGAGCACCCTGTAACAGAGTATACAATTACCCCACACTGTCCTGTTAAGCATCCTGTTAACATGTCGATCAGCAACTGTCAGGCTTTCCCATGTTCCACTAATGCGTATTACTGAATACAGCCCTCATTCTAAAAAACGCTTATCATGCTTCTAAATTCCTGGCCAAAGTGAGTTCCTGATAACACAAGAGACAGAGGACTTCCTACTTGCTCAGTGCTACCTTACCTGGTAGTCCCCAAAGAGGAACTTAGAGAGTGATACAAAAATTTGGACCCAGATGTCAAGCATTTGACGGTATGCTACAAAATACAGAGACATACTCACCGTCTAGACAGGTGAGTATGCCCAACTTCACTGACTTGTGTAATACACAATTATGTTACTTACAGATGTAGCTGACTGATAGGAAATAAACCCAGATAAAATATGAAAGAGATTAGGTCCATGGTGATAACAGTAATTACTGTTATATACTGTAAGCATAAGAGAAAGAGGTATTTCAATCTTTACTTCAATTAATAAGAAAAAAAAAAATTACCAAAGGTTCTTCTGATCCCACTTCAGTTAGTATAAATATGGCACTATTCTAAGCATGCCAATACAGAAAAACAGATCTTTACTGGAGTGGCAGAACATGGCTTTCAGTTACAATCTCTGGACAGCGTTAGAGGGGACTCAGCACTCTTATCAAAGACAGTGGGTGGTAGCCTGCACAATCTTGGTTGTGGTTTTGCCCTCAGTCAGCTTTCCACAAGAAAGGGCTTAAAACAGGAGCTGATTCAGGCTTTCTTTTATTGCTGCCAGACATAGTAAATAAAATCAAAATTTTGGCCTTCTCAGAAACTGAGCAAATGGGCAGATCTGTTGCAGTTATTTCAGCAGCATATCTCAGCTGTTGGCTTTGCATCATGCTCTGCTGTTGCTCAGGGATACTGTGGTCATAGGGACTCGCAAAGAAACAACTTTCTTCAGCTGCACTCTGAGGGAGGAGACGTGAAATTCCATTAAATATCATGTCTTCACTAAAGCCTGAGACATCAGAGTCCGTTACACTGTAAGAAGCAGTTTATCCTACTTTCTTTTCTAAAACTTCAATATGATCTGCTTTCTGCTTAAGCATCTCGAGGTGGGGGGAGGGGGAGAGAGGAATTTATGTGGAAGTATTTTAACAGCCAGCAACGAATTATGGTTTAGGACAGTTGTCTGCTGAAATTTTTTTTAAAGCTAAGTCTTGCCTCTCAAGAGAGTTAGCAAGAGAGGCCTTAAAAAGCAGTCTGCATAAAGCACCAGACAGTATGGAGCAGGAGAAAGCTCTGCTGTGCTTGGACTTGACAAGCAACCTTTTCCGTTTTTGACCTCTGTTATTTTAGGACAGTAATCTGCTACTCTCAGACCACTGTCCTTGGCAGCAAGTAAAGCACAGCCAACACACAGATATCCTTGCTTTTAACTGAAACACAGGGCAGGAATTAGAACTCTCAGCTAAGATTAGGTGGAGCTCACTGCAGAAAATATCCCCTCCTCTCATATTGTCCTTTCTGCTTCACAGATTTGACATCAACCTCAGCCTTTCTTGACTATCTGTAACTGCTGTACGTGTTAGAGACAAGGGAGAGCTGAGTGCCTCAAGTGTTTTTCTTTCCCATTGGAAAAAGGTTAAACTTTGACTTAGAAACAGCTATGTAGGGTTCTTGTCTTGGTAAGAGCTTTTAATGATAGCTACAAATGGCTGTTCTTTAGCATGGTTCATGCCAGTCGAAATGTAGTGCAAACAGACATTAGACAGGAAAGTCATGGATTGAAAATGTCAGGTGAATAAAATACAAGTGTGTATATCATCTGCTCATTTAGGTACCACGATGTCTAATGCAAACTGACAAAACTCAAACAAACCAGCAATCTAAAAGGGAATGGAATTTACATGTACAGATAGGACGCCTTCTAGTGAAGCAGGTAGTTCATGCCTTCTCCAGGCAAGCATTCACCCCACATGTATGATATGTTTTACAAGTTGCCTCAAGACAGGCATGAAATCAAATTCACCAGCTGTCCTGACAGGAATGGACATGAGACAAGGCTCTGGTTGCCTGCATGCATTGCGAAGGCACCCCCTGTCCAATCTTAAGCAGATTATATTTTCCAGGAGCCCCACTAATACCCACTACAGGATCAGAAGATATTTGTATGTAGTCCAAATCTTCAAGGAAATGGAGATGTTTGGGACTGCTCTTAGGAACGTGCCTATCAGCCGAGGCACAGCAGCCCCACATACCACAGGTAAATCCAGTGAAGGCCATAGCAAAATTCAGAGCTTAAACCAAGGCTGGAGATATACATCCTGTGCTAGGAAAGAGTCTGTATGAAGGAATCAAGCTGCTTTTTTTGTGTAGTGAAAATTCAACAAGTTAAATAAGTACCATCATCACAAACCATAAAAATAAATTATTCTCCTCAAACCGCATCACTTAGTAAATCAGCACAGCAGAGCCCAGAAACACAAAACAAATGTTGTTTCAGTAGACTGAAGTGACAGGGCCAACAGCAGATGCATTTCTTGGCACTAAGTGCTGCAAATGTTGTAAGCAGCAGGGATGAACCTGTTTCACCAAAGATTAAGTCTACACAAAAGCATCACATTCAGCATTGAGAAAGAGGCTCATCTATTGTCCTGGCAAGCAGCACCAAAGATACAGTACCCTGGAGACAAAATGTGAAGCAAGTTGGAAACACATTTGCCAACCTGAAAATAAAGAGAAACAGCACAATGGTAACTAGTGAAGAAACAGCTGGGCATGGTGGCACCAGGCTGTGTCTTTCAACCCATGTTATCAACACTTGTTCATATAGTCAGTGTGTTGTGGAGAAGTACTTGTCGCTTTCCATTTGGTCACAGAGAGATGAATAGGGCCTGGTGTCAAAAGAGGCAGGTCAGGGGCTTTGATTTGTTGTCGTTTAATACTCAACAGTATTGGAAAGGGTATAGTTAAATGCTAAGGCTGGCTATGTGTAAATTTATATCACAGTAGTGACTTATTGCTGACATTTGAGAAATGCCAAGAAGACTCAAGCAGATTTTGGAAAAATACAGGCTGTCATCAATACAACTCGTAAGAAACACAATTCGAATGCTTCACACTCATGCAAAATTCAAGAGCAGGGAAGTGTGGCTGTTGGACAATTCCAGAGTACAGCATTTATGATATGGGTAGTAATCTATTCCATCCAGTTCAAAATTTCACCCTATGGAAAAGCTCATGCTGAACAGCAATTCATTTAATAATTTCAATTTCCTTTTCAATATTTATTGCAGAAGCTCCCATCTGCAGCTGTATTGAGAAAAACGAATCAGCTATAAAATGTTCCATTGTATGTGTTACATGCAAGTTTCAAGCTACTGGAAAAATGTGAAAACTTCTGTGAAAATATTTGGATGCCTCTCTTCCAACTTATCAGAGAAAAAAAATGCTCATAATTGTAGCCGGTAGGTACAGCTCTGTCAGGGAAGGCCTGGTAAAATCACGGCTCCGGCCTGTGACTTAGGCTCAGCAGGGAAGGGCTCCGGGAGAGTGACTCAGCCGGGGGGTGAGCGCAGCGGGGGAGGGTGGGGGGAGCCATGCCGCGTGCCTGCACCGTGGTGGTTGGTGGTTGGTTCAAGTGGGTTTGTTGTGCCTAAAAAGTATGTAAACTAATGGTCGACTAACGGCACAAAAAGGCTGGGTTTTTGTAAATAAAGTTCCTCCTCTGCATCTGCCTGGGGACTCCGTGCTGCTCTGTGCCACCCGAACCAACGCATATAATCTTTCCTTTCCCTGTTTGGATTCCCCTCAAAAAGAACCTAAGAATGTCTTCCTAATGGCAGTGGGTGAAAAGCCATTAGAATGGTCAATAGCTTTTTTAAAAACTTTAGATTTCTTTTTGCTTTACAGAGTGCTCCTAAGGTGCATAACTATTTTAAGGAACACAGAAAATTGTAACCTTTTAAACGTGTTCTCTTGAACTTTTTCTGAGGAGGAAATCAGGAGCAGTAAATGATCCAAGTAAAATAGCTCATTACTGCAGAGGCTGGCTGCTGGGGAAGTTAGTAGCTGGATTGCCAAGAGTTTGGTTGTTTTCTAGAAGACCTATGTTGAAATGAAGCTATGTCCATGGACCATATCAGCACTATGGGATCAGTATTCTCAAAGAGCAAATACATGAGGTGGAATTTCTGACCCATATTGACTTCGACTTGTTTCAGTTGCAGTGTATTCAAGAGCCACCCAAGCTTTCATCTCCTAGAACAGTAGCTCCTATATCCTGCACCCCAGGGAAGCTGCTTCACTGTGCTGCTGCCCAATTCCCAAGCCACATCAGACAGCAAATATAATCAGAGTAAGCCAGGATTTGTGCCAGCAGCTTGTGAGCATGCAAGGAGTTGGTCTACTCATACAAAGAGCTGACACAGCCAAACTTGAGTGCAAAGGCCTCTTCTCCACCCCCAAGGTTAGTAGAGATTATGAAGGCAGAGAATGCTGTCTTACACATAGATGACTCGTTGCTTTTTGTTAGGACTCAGTAGTTTCAGGGTTTCCTTACTACTCTGGATCAAAATAGCTAATTTCAGGGTATGCTGCAAGGTTCAGTCCTTCTTCTATGATCCCCAAAATTTTTAAATTACCAAAAATTACTAGAGCTGAGGTAACTTTAGCATTTAGTTTGCCAGTCTTGAAGCCACTGGAGAATACTGCCGCACATTGTCTGTTTTCTTATTTCAGAATGTATCCGTTTCATCATGAGCCACAAAAACTATTGTAAGGCACACATCTCCTTTCTTACCTTTTTAGTGTGAAAATATGCATTACTGAAACATTCCAAGGCTAGAACTAAATTAGTTCACAGGGCTGAAGTGTGTCCATCCAAATACACACCTCAGAAAAACAAAGCCAGGCCAATCCTGCAGAAAAAATCCTGGTCACCCTGAAGATGTATCTATACATACATTTCAGGTAATTCCCCCCAGGTGCCCTAAGAAGACTAGCTGCGTTCTTTCTTTCATTTAAACTTTTAACTGTGATACAATGAGCTTTTTCCCAGTGTCTACATACAGGCTTTGAGTACTTTTTGTTTTGTCTGAGAGCGAATTTGTTTCAATTCCTTTCCAGGGAAGCAGCAGCAACTAGCTCTCTTAAACTGCAAGTCAGCTAATATTTTCAATATGGTCATTTTCCAGTGGTTTCAAGTCAACCCTCACATGTACATAGATAAACACCTTTAGAACTGGTTCCTTGCACAGTAAGCCTGAGAGGTCACTGCTAGAAAGAGAGAACAATGTTTTTTCTAACACACCATAAAAATAAAAAAATAAAACAAGACTGAGAGAAGCTTTTAATGATGAGCTTTTTAACGAAAACTTTCAGTGAAAGGAAAGTCTTTTACAACTTTTCTTCTGAATATAATGAAGCCTAGTCAATAGTTTTGGAAAGAAGGTGCTACATATATACATTTTTTTAACCTCAAGAATATCTGTGACAGGAAGAAAAGGCTACCCTATGACCCCTGTATCACAGACAAACTGCATAAGTTTCCTAACTGTCCAAGCTGACTACAAGAAGTTTGAGGGATATGAGCCACAGCCTCTTCCGCCCCACTTTCTCCTGATTCAAGATCCCTGATTTCTGAGTGCCAATCCCTGCCCCATGCCCATCTCTGGTTGATGTGGGAAAGGTGCTGGGAGCTGTGCCGAAGGCGAGGCGCACGCAGTGAGCTGTGAGGGTTGTTAGCTGCTCTCTTCTGCAAGAGCGAGTTGCTCATGTGTCTGCTCCCACTTGAGGGAGCAGAGCCTGGATCTCACATCTGCTCACTTTATTTCTTCTGTATGGTACCAACAGAGCTGAGCTGCTTTAAAAAGTCAGTTTCATTCTTTTCTCTCTAATGTTTTTCTCCAACACGTTTTTTATTGACTGATTCATTTGAGATGGCTAATAGGCACCTCTAGTTGGAAATTTTTCTTACAGTTATTAATGAAAAGTTTCTATTTCCTGTTAAAGCATTGTTTATTTATTTTATTTTCTAAGACTATTTCACATTGACAAACAGCAGAAAAAACATCAGGAAAAAGTAGAGATATCTTACTAACATCTTAAAGCAACCAAGGTAAAATTACAAGACTTTACTTAGTGTTAAAATATTTCAGCCACACTAAAGAAAACAGTATATAAAGTTTTATCAAATAAAATGATTATCATACATCTACTTAATATTTTGTTTTTCTTGTTGAGGTTGGCACTTATGCATAAATTAATTAATTATGCATTAATTATTCAGGCCTTTTCCCCTCACTGATCCATATCCGAACTTAACAATGTTATGCATTTTTCAGCCAAAATGCTCAAAGCATTTCACAAAAACATTAAAAGTCATTGTCCTTATTTTACAGACAGTGCCACATAGGTGATGAAATGCTTGCAAAATTACTCCATAAATCTGTTGCAGAGTCAAAAGCAGAACCCACACATCTTTGATCCCATATCCCTGTCCCAATCATTTTCTCACTGTGAAAGAGGAAGAAGTGATGATTTACGAAGTTTCTCCAAATAAATCAAAGATCACTTCACCCGCACTCTATGCGTAACAAATCTTCACCTACAAACCCCAAGAACAGCAAAACAATGGCGAGTTAACTTCGTTAAAGGGGAAAAAAGTGTCTGTGAGTATCATGAGGCTGAGGTTTGTGTACAGCTGTATATGCAAAGGCTGATCTCAAAGGTGGCCGCCCAAGGCTAATTAGAATCGGAAGCATTTATAATTAGAGCATTCTCTAATTATAGAAAGGATGGCGCTTCCACCTATGCTCAAATGCCTGGCTAATTGTTCAGTGATGATAGGGAGGAAAAGAAATAAAAGTACTATGACTGTTCATTGAGGTTTCTGAAAATGTCCTACACTATTTAAAGTGTATTTAAGTACACCTAAGTCTTGTTAAATTGCCACTCTTCTTTTTCATACAAGGGAAGCATGTGGCCTTAGGCTGAGCTTTAGCCATACTGGAGGCTAGGTGGTGGCATAAGCTCTTTGCCTAGGTGGAGGCAGGTGATGAGAAGCTCTGGATTATGTCTTTATGAAAAGCTCAATGCTTTTGGTAGGCATCATACTAAGGTAGACAGGAATGATGAATAGGGGTGCCTGCACATGTGGATGTGAGTCCCAGCAGAATTCTGTTTCTTCTGATGAAGAAGTTGCTCCCCTTTGCAGACACAATCAGCAAGAACCACCCAGTGCCTCGGGGACACGTGACAGACACCCTAGAAGAGCCTCTGTGTCTTCCAGCAAATGCAGGCCCTGCACTCCAGGATCCCTGGTCTTGCCAGTAAAGAAACTTCGTTCATCAGATACTACACAACCTCACACACTTTCTCAGTGCTCTTTCACCAGCCAGCATGTCGGTGGGATTGTTATTTGTTTTATGACTTCATAACTAAGGGCTCATCTGTCTTCCTGGACACGTAGGCTGGCATCAAAGCCATTGATAGCTGTAAGTCTGTTGCCATTCAGAGCAGCTGAGCATTAGTCCCCAGGTATTTTTATCTAGAAAAATTAATTGCTCATGCCTGTACCCACTGCCAAAAGCCCACTTTGAAACCACCAGCAATTCTGACAGGGACAGAGACTGGGAGTGGGGACAGAGACATGAAGATCTGAGACTCACAGGCTTGGAGAGTTAGAAAGGAGACAGCTACCAAGAGCTTCAGAAGCACAGGTCCCAAGGGGCAATCGCATC
>NW_008601049.1:0-41838 GCF_000691845.1 Merops nubicus | reverse complement strand
TGAGCCAGTTGTAGCTGCAACCCAGCTGGGCTGTTAACGGCTAGCACTGCTAAAGCAGACCTCAGCACCCTCAGCACAGCCCTCTCCATCACTCCTTTGCACTTTAGAATTGCAGAATGTGCTGAAAGCTTCTTTCCCTGACACTTTTCCTCTGGCATCTCATGTAGACTGTAACACCCTGAGTGGGCAGTAATGAGGAAAGAGGGAGCTAAGATGTTGCTGTTAAGGGACAATTTTTCCATGTAACACATGTAGACCAGGAAGTTTCCATGACAGTGAATATTATTAGAACTGAAGTCTGGTAACTTTTCACCCGGAAATTATTTCTAGCTATATCTAAGTGGCCTGGTGTTAACAGAGATATGAGACATCAGGCCCAACCTTTGCACCTTAACAAACGCACAGGCAAGCAGAGGAACAGCTAGTAACACTAGATAGAAATATAACACGAATTGGCTTATATTTTTGCAGACCGGGTTAATGGAAAAAGTTATCACTGTTATCACTTGACTGTTTACATTCGTCAAGATAAATTTACACAGGTTTTATTTAGGTTATAAGATCCAGCTGGGACATATTTGCTTATTTCAGAAACAGTCTTTACATACGCAAGACAAAGGAAAAGGCTAGAATTTGAACTGACACCTACACACACACACAAAAGGAAAGCATAAAAAAATTTTTAAAAATATTTAAATCCCACATTTTGAGCTCCTGTGTAGAAAAGATTCATATGTTAGCATTAGGCTTAGAGTTCTTGAGGGGTTTCTCAAAGTAGCCTTGAACATATGGTTCTATATGCTTTATATAAAAGAATTTTCTTTTAAAAGTCCTGCGAGATACTAATTCCATTTGGCATCTGAAATACAGCTCAAGAGAACTGCTTGGTTGCTTGTGAAAAAAAAACACTTGTTTAGAGGCAAATCTGAGGTCTGACTCTTTTGAAATGAGGGCTTTAAAATATTTTGCACAGGATATGCTACAAGGCATTTTTAAAAGAACTGGCTGGTTCCTTTCAGCCTGGGCAGAAGGCAGACAGAATTTCCTTTGTTTTTAATAGATTTTAAACTAACCTTATTGTTTAGGGAATGACTGTGAGCTACCAAATGCCTGAGCAATATTATGTCTTGCCTGTGCTACACCATCTGCCTTTGCAAAGCTACTGCAATATTTGAAGCTTTCCTGTATGGTATATCATGTTTTATGTACACTGTGATATCTTTTCATAGCATTAACTTAAATATTTCAATACTGTCTCCAGGCTTAAAGAAAAAATGCCCCCTGTCCCCCCACTTCCCATCTATAGACATTATTATGTTCACTGGAATTCTAGCAGCAGGTAGGGACTTCCTGTATTACTGTTATAGGGCTTTTTCCTGATGGTGTACATAGAATATAGCTTGACATTTCAGACAGACCAATGGACATAACTAAATTTCCGGCAGTGCCTTGCTGGTTGACAGATGGCAGGACAGACATTTTCTCTCATCAGGTGTCTCCCATGTGTCTCACAGGGTGATGAAAAAATGGGCAGAAATAAAAGATTTCCCATGGAAATGCAAATAATAGCTGTAAATCAGCAGAAAGAGCAAAGATATGAAGTCACATAAAATTCTAAGAGAGTGACAAAGTTATATTGTCTAGGCAAACTCCAGAAAATCTTCCAAATCACTGGATTTTACTGAATAAAGAATACAGGGACTGGAATTCTAACTGTATCCATAGTTAAGTTAAAATCGGAAGTGATCCTGAAACACGATGCTAGGTACAGCCTGCCTCTACCAAACCCCAGACTACATATCTAGAACAATAAAAATATACTTTATGTGAAGGGCAAAAAAATCACTTTCCTCATTCTGACAGGGATGAGACAGAAACTCAGAAATTTTAAACTTTAGTTGAATGAGTGGAGACTTAAATGATGCTTAGCTATAGCTCAAGAAAAATTATGAACTATTCGCAGATGGGCATAACTTGCATAAGTGCTTGACAACACACAGACTGAGTCTGAGGTTGATCTTCACACACATTTGTACACCTAAGAGCCACCAGAAGGTATCTCAGGACAAGCTAGCAGTTTGATTTCCAAATTAAACTAACCTTCTTGGATAGTTCCTCTGTTTGGCCATCAGGAGAGTCCTAAAGAGAGGAACCTTGACTAGGAGACCGCCCACATCAATGTGAATCGTCCAAATAACTTGGAATCAGACCACAGTTCCTCCTTTAGAGTGTTACCCTAGGTATGCAGAAGACTTGGAAACATAAGAGTTAACACTGAACTCTCCCTTATTCTTACTACCAAGGACTACATCAGCCAAGCTTCTGAAACACCTTCCTCAGGATAACAAAAAGAAAACAAATTCCTTCTCTTTGGCTTAATTTCCCACCCTAAGTATTACTGGTGACAGACAAGCTTGGCAATAGGGATGCTTTTGGGGGTTGATGGACACAGAATGACAGATCTAAGAGATGACAAAAAAGATAAGCCAATGTAATTTCACTATGCCATCAAACATGATCTCTAACGTACACTAAAAAAATAGACACTGTAGAAATTTGTGGGACTATCTAGAGTTATGCATTAAATAACTTGCTGACCCAGACCATATTTTTCAATTTTTATTACTTGATGTAATCTTTTCTAATGAATTAAGTTGCCTGGCTTGGTGAAGGTAAAACATAAGTCATTGACTTCAGTAATTGTTATAGTACTTATCCCACTACTGACATCAATAGAAGAAGTATTTTGAGCAAGTGATAATGAAAATGTGTATTTTTAGAGCTTTGCTATACAACTTTACAATACTATTTGTATTGATCTTTGTATTAGAGTGGCATTTGAGAGGCAACTATGAGGGTTTTTTTTCATTTCTCAAGGCAGTGGCCCAGTTCCACAGGAGATGTAATTATCTGTAACAAAGGGATATCGTTTATTACACATGAGAAGTCAGTGTGAAGGGATGGCTATTCTAGCAGGATTCCAGGGCACAGGGCAATGATTTAAGCAGGAGAGAGCCTGTGCCTGCTTAGTTTACGTCATTCAGGAAGGCAAGAAAGACAAGTAGAGGTCTCTCTGTCAGCATGCAGTCACCTGCACTGGGAAACCACCAGCTGCCTCAGGTGTCTGAGACCTACAGTGTTGACCAGGGCTCATTTTACCTGTCGTAGCTCCTGCATAACGTCCCATTCTCTGCTTTTTGAAACTGTAAACTAATCTGAGCAGGGAATTTCTACTGAAAATATAACAAGGTATAAAGTGAGGACTTTGGTTTCTGTCAAAAGGTCTCAGCTTTAAAGTTATAATGGCTATGTAAGTTACACAGAGGCTACATGACCACACACGTACAATTGTGTGCATATATAGATTTTTGCACATGCATAGACAAAGATTTGTGCATACAAGTATAGCACATTCTTTTTGACATGATATATTTACACAATAAGCAATTTTACTTAGATTTAGACATCTAAATCTAGACTTATCACATCTGACACCCTTCATGAGCAAAGAGAAGAAATAAGAAACGCTGCAGCACTAAACCCCATCCAGCAGCATTACACTATGGACTGGTTTATGTTAATATCATATTTCAAAAACTGAAGCAGTCTGGAGAGAGGAAAACTAGACTGCAATGAATCATATTCACTTTGTAACAAAAACTGAAACAGCCCCAAGACTTTTCAGCATGATGTTGCACCTTAATCTGCTCAATTTCAAAATTCATCAGAGCAGACTGTCACTAACATTATAAAGGGCTATTGGTTCAGTATTCCCAAAAGAGGTAATAATTTCCAAGATGCTGGAAACGTTGATATAAAAATACTTTCTACATAAAAATGAGCTGTGTGCATTTGACTTCAAAGAGTAAAAATTCTCAGAGAATCTGTTTTTTTTTTTTGTCTTCGTTTCTTTATCAGTGTGTATGTATCATTAATGGAGATTTGCTTAAGCTGCATTAGCAACGAAGGATGTTTCTAAGAAACCTTGAACTAGAGGTTTCCCCTGGGAGGAGTTTAGGGCTTGGAGAAGTGCCCTCAGATGCAAAGAAGCTCTGAGGAAATCTGATTTGCAAATGTGCATGGAGGAGAGTATGGGAGGGAGGAAACAGAAAAACAAACTTTGGGAAAGAGGGGGAAGATTCTTTTAGCTAATATATCTGCCAAAAGGGACTCCTGTTCCACTTGCTACCGCTTCCTTTTGTGACAAGGACCCTGGCAAATTTTCTTAAAATCTAAAGCAAGCAAGGTTCATGCCAGAAAGCTTTGTACATACAGGAAAGGTAAATTTATTTTCCTGATACAAGTCACAGTGTGTACTTTCCTTTTCTGGTATTATAGCACTTTCTTCAGTTACTAATTTCTTCCAAGCCGATATAAACTGCTCTGAAGAATGCAATATGCTCTTATTCTGGACTACTGGCCCTGAGGAAGTTAAATGCAGTGGTTCACCATGTTAGCAGTCCCCATCTCTCTGGCCCGCCTCTCTGCTTGAGATAAATACACAGTAGGAAAGACAAAAGCAGGGCCTGGTTTGAACTACTTCACCGTACAGCACAGGAGCTTTCATAGCCAAATAATCAAGATGTCAGCTCATAAAGGTAAGAGGGAGTGAAGGCTGGAAAACGGATGGCAGTATCCTAAAGCACTACACTGGCTGCTTAGTGAACACAGACAAGAGCCTTAGGAATATGCACATGCCAGCACGATATGAACATGTCTATGTGGTTCTGCTTCCCACCTTACCATGACTCCTGCATGCTTTGCTGGGCTGGCAAGCTCTTAGACAATCTCCTCTCCTCATAACTGAGTCTGAGTTCACCTGGGGAAGTGTTTCCTATGGCCACCTAGGAAAGAGATCTGCTAGTACTTGTAAAACAAGGATTAGCCTTAAATCAGGAAAACTTCTGTGTGCTGACAGGCTAGCTTCGTGGTGCAGCGCTACCAACCTCTCCCTCAAAGTGGAGATCATGGCACAAAGGTGCAAGAAATAGCAAGTAGTGGTAATTTGCATAATCAGGAGAAATGCTGTAGAGTAAGATGATCTGCATAGAAATGTTTGCAAATGTGTTGCAAACTGTGGAGCACCTTCTGGGTCCTTGGGGCTATTAGTGAAGTGTGCATGACCTTGCTGTAGCAAACAATCCAAAGTAGATCAGATCTGTCGGACACAGCAGCTTTGAAACTCACTACAATCTGAATTCCAGACTGTTAATTCCACTTGGAAAGCTTTACTATCTAAGACTAAAGATTAGGATGAAAAAGGGTAGTTTAGCAGCTTCCATCTATCTGAACAGAATGAAGAAGCAATGACCACCTGGAGCCCAGAACCCAAAAGGGCAGGTTGAAGTGCTGCTGGGAACAAGCTAGCAAGTGCTGCAGAGGGCGTAGTGGGGGGACGTTATATAGCCTACTCACTGCTGAGAACAACTGTGGCAATGTTACAAAGCAGCTGGGGCCTGTGGGCAGGACAAAGTCTTAATTCACAAGGTTATTTGGAGAGCATAAATTAAACAAATAGTTATACGTACTTACAAATAAGACCAAAGGCAAATGGAGAAAAGTGAAAGGGCAGAGAGTTGCCAACATCCAGGAATGTAGTTCTGAGAAGACTGTTCAGCTATGGGGATCGTGTTTCATCATCAGCCAAAATGTCAAGTATTTTAGTCAGAAAAACATACTCATGCCAAGTTACCTAATATTTCCTTTGGGAAAGCGATTCTAAATGAGTTTTGAATTATCTCATGACAACCAGAACTTTTTTTGGATAACTAACAGAAATTTAGCACTCTAATCCTTTCTAGATTCCTTTACCATGCATCCCTACTTTAAATGAAATTTAGTATTGATACAGCTGATTACTGCTTTACAAGTATCTCATTACAGCTTTGGCAGATGGACCTGCAACAGCTAATACAGAGTTTGGTTCATTCCTTGTCTTTTCCTTTCCTCTTCTCCCACTCTCAAATCAGTAAACAGGATTTTCCAAGCTGGTTTATAAAACATACCCTGCAAACACAGATATTTTCTATCCAGTTGTTCCATGTCAGTGAAGATTTGTTTCTCAGCATTGGGCAATGCTATTATAAAACACCACATAACCCAATGGGCAATGCTATTATAAAATAACACATAACCCAATGATTAATGTTGAAGAAACTGCTGTCAAGAATGTGGGTGTTTCCTGAAACAATAAAACCTTCCACAGAGCCCGGTAAATCTTAGTTAACAGTTTTCTAGTACCAGTGAGAAAACAAAGAAACTTCCCGTTTGCTTTTATGGTAAGTGAAGTTGGAGGTTGCAGTGGGTGTGTGGGCAGGCTGTTTTCTGAAAGCTGAGTTCCCACTCAAATTCAGATCTCACTTTCTGGTTCACATGCTGGGAAGATACGGAAGGCATCAAGGGACATTAAAGTCCTCCCTCTCCCCTGCTCCTTCTTCCACGAGCAGCCTTCCTCAGGACAAGTAAGCATTAAGGCAGAGCGAAAGAGACTTAGGGGTGCTTGTAGTTGAGGCTGTGAAAAGGTCCTGGCAATGGACTTTGCTAGGCTGCTGCACAGGGCTCCTCTTGGATGCTCTTAGTGAGCCTGGGCTGTGTTCCAGAGCAGGAGGAAAGAGTTTATTCAGGCAGTGCTAAGGTCCAGCCAGCCTCTACAAGTTAGTGCTTCATCTAGAGAGACTTCTACAGCTGCCCTCACATAAGCAGAAACCTGCCTGTGTGCATCACGGTGGTTAGATTCCCCTGTACAACTCCCACACACACATGCAGTTTTCCCTTATCTCTTTTACTATGTTACACCTTTAAGAGAGACAACAGGGAACGTCATCTTGAAAGGACAGGCAAGAAAGCAAAATGCAAGTGAAGTGAGTCAAATACATAAATGACATCTGCCAGACAGTTCTGCTGGTCTCGGTTACAGTATATAATGACTTAGGTTCCACATTTGCCAAAAGAAAGAGAAAAGACACCTATTTTTCTAGAAAGAATGAGCTTAAATTACATGATAGAAGAGTTTGAAACTTAGGCTATGGCTGTGAAGCAAAAAATAGATCTGCTGGAGAGGTTTGCAAAACCTCACACCATCATGTTCACCCATCTCTAATTCAAACCTTTCCCCTAGCTTGAAGGGGGAAAAATTAGGTGTCCTGTAAGTGCCTTTCCTCCCACTGCTTGGTAAGTGGATTGCCTTCCTGCCTCAGGCAGTTTTTGGAGTATATCCACTGTCAAACAAAGAAGCTCATCTGGCACTAGAGCTTGACCATTCCTATTCTTCAAGCCGTTTAAAGTTTTTCTCATCTGGAGTTTTCTGTTCTTTTACACAACAACAGAAGATTTTTTTTCCTTCCCCCTGTTCCATGGATCAGACTAGAATCAAGATGCCAATGAAACAAAGATGTTTTGAGCAATGTTCCATATATTCAATACGGGGAATTTCTAGTTTAGTGGCACCAGTCAGGGCACAATTCACACATAGAGGGATTGTTTTGCTGGAATTTAATGGACTAAGCCAGGAAGAAAATCCTCTCCCTTCATGGAAAGAATAGAAGCTTCTTTCTTTTTAAAAACGTTAATTGCACTTCCTTAAACAATTCCAATCTTTGACAAAAACTTCATTAAATTAAACAAAATTATTCCTGCACTGTAAATACAAAGAATTTGCTTTGAAAAATAAACTGACTGAAAGTTTCTCTCAGAGAAAGAAAACATTCTAATTTGTCTATTGTTTAAAGACCAGCTACATTTATTTAAAACGTTTAATTAAACACACTCATTGAATACACTCAGTATAGTTTAAGTTTCACGTTCCTATCTATTCAAGGCTTGGCACAATTTATACTATTTCTGTAAGTATTACTGCAAAAGAATTACTGCCACAAATAAAACTACAAATTTAGTTTTCAGTTTGTAGCCTCCCATTCAGACAAAACAGACTTCGTACATGAAATCAAACCAAGATATGGAGCAAACATGAGATTACGGGGAAAAGCAAATGGAAAAGATTCAGCTGAAGTCTGAAGGAGGGAAGACCTGTAAATAATCTTAGAGAAGTATTGTTTGGATATTCAAGTGAGATAAGTTTCCCAAGTTTGGAAACATTTCTGTAAATAGCTGCCTAAGAGAAAGCCAGCTTATAGTTTGTTATTAACAACATCCTTCTTTGTTATTGCCTGGCAGATAGTCCATAAAACTGTAATTTGGTCATTTGATGTTATTTTGTTCTTTTTTATTGTTGTTTCTAAGACTTCATCCATTACTGCTTTTAGCTTTACTGAGCCTAATTCTGCTGCCTCTACCTTGCCATACATGCTTTCATGTCCATCTACTTTAAATGGACTACATGCCACTATGTGAGATGCACAGACAGAAATCAAGCCCGCCCCACCACATGAGATGCAAGGAGATGCTGGCCTTTCCCTGCATCAGCCAAAGCTCTTGCAAGAGCAGGGTCTGCTCCTGCTCTACAGCTGCCACTTGCCAGCATGGATAGCAACAGGTGAGTGTTGGTGATTTACACCTGCCTCAACCTCCTGACCTGCAATGACGGTGTTAGTCTTCATCTTTGGAATGCCTGCCTGTGAGGGCACAGGTGCCCGTGCGGGACCCCTGGGTATTATTGCACACACATAGCTGGGCATGCCTTCTGCCTCCTTCCCTGGCTACAATCCAAAGAGGAGGAACCCAGCTTCCAGGTGGAGCTGGGCTCCTGGGAGAGCGCTGGAGGCAGACTTCCCAGAGCAACAAGGTGCTCCAGACACTTTTCCTTCAGCCAGCCAAACAGAGCAGCAAGAATGGTCTTGCCTTAGCCATGACATAAGACAAACAACTACACCATCCTGACGTGGTGTCCCTGTGGGGAGAGAGAGACAGACAGAAATGCACACTGCCACAATACCCACTTTCTTTTCCATAGGCTGCAGAAAAACACTGCAAAGTCTTGCTGGTGAGAAAGATGTAATAGCTGGACCTTAGTGTGGTAAATGCAGTTTTGCTGCTAAAGGATCAGCTGGGGAGCTGCAGTGACGTGTTTTTACCTCTGTTTTGCCTTTCATGAAATTACAGCTGGGAAAGCAATGTTCTCCCTGATTCATAAGCTGCAGATACTGTGGAAACAGATTTACTCCCAACACTCAAATATTATTATGCTTCTGAAGAAGGCAGTATAATAACAATGAGACTTTATCTTCCTAACTAGTTCTCTTCCTTTTAGCTTCTAACAAAGGAGTGGCTTTTCTCTTTATCTTCATTCCAGCTTCAAACACTTGCTGTAGTGAAAAAGAAATATTTCCTTACTAAACTTGCAGGAACCCAGGAAGGTGTACACAACTACCTGTAATGAACTCTGTCCTTTTGGATATGGGCTGGATACAGTTAAAACAGAAATTCAGTTATCTCACTTAGATATATTAGATTTACAGTGTATACTGAGATAGTGTTACAAGATTTTATTGATTTTTTGGCAAATTTGCTTTGTTTCATTTGGTCCTTAATTTGGACAATGAGAATATGTCTCAGTGCTGAACTGGGGATTTGCTTTTTAGGAGGTATGAGTTCCCAATAGTTGAATGGAGGCAAACATTTCCTCCACACTTCCAAAAGTCAGGCTTTCAGGTTTAAAGAAATCGTTTATTCCTTGAATATTAGCCCAATTCCCAGCCCATAAACCAGTTCAAAGTTTTCGTTCCCCATGAATATGATGGTTTTGAAACTACTGTTTCAATACATCACTCCATCACTATAATGCTTTTCTGTCTTGTTTCATTTTTATCTTTTCATTTCACCAGCAGAATAACTGTTAATTTATAATAAGCCCATGTATAATTTCCATTATTATTAATAGTAAAGTGTTATCTGGATGGTACATACGTATTTGTCACAGCTCAGGAAAAAGTAAAAATAGGTTCTCCAAATATATGACTGGAGGAGGGAAAAAGAAGGAAAAGTGTCATCATGATCAAAAAAGATGATGAGAACTTCAGTTTTAAGGGCAGTTGCCTCTGTAAATATTTATCCACATGCTACCTGTAAGCCAGACTATGTATGGTGCAGGATTCAGAAATAAGGATCCAGCCTGAGTTTCCTATCAACTCCTTGTGATAGAAAACAGTTTAACCATTTGTCTTTCCTGGCTTTCTTACACTTTACCTCAATGCTGTTATAAATAAACTGAGATTTAAGGCAGTAAGATAGCTTATCGCAGAACCAGGTAAAGAAAGTCAGGGACATCTATGCAGCTCAGATCAAAGGAGGGAATAATATTTTAGTGCCACTGGCAGGCAGACTGTCAGCAGCAGCTTCGGGGCTCTGTACTTATCAAGCGTGTGTGGACTTGCCAGCCGTCTCATGCAGCCACTGGCACCAGCCGGGGACAGATATCCGCCCTATGGTGCTCTAGGGCGTGAGGACGGATCACAGGCACACCTACACAAAGAGTCCCATCTCAGCTCTGCTGGATCCCTAACCCTGTAGCTCACAGATCAACTCCACTTCAGCATCTCCATAGCCACATGAGCAACAAGATATATCCTGAAAAGTGTCTCACCCCAACATAAAGGAGGAAAAAAGTTGCTGTATGATCTTGCCATAGTTATAGGTCCCTGAAACTAATGAGAAGACAGCAAAGCTGAGAAACATAAATGTGAGCTGGATGGATAAACTTGAGAAGAAAACAGGATATGGTACAGTTTGGTGCTATTCAAGATTCAAGGTCTGTGTTTCTGTAATGCACCTAGATGGGTTAAACTTTATTGTTTAAACTTTATTGTTAATAATGGTAACAGTAGAGAGGTTCAAGTGAATAAATAAATGCATTTAAAGATGAAACAATTAAACATTACAGTTAAGGGGAAAATTATTAGTATTTCAGGACTTTTCTTGTGCTGAAATCTGATATTTAACAAGGCTCCATAAAGCTCTTGAAATCCTGCTGTAGATGGCAACAGGGGTGGTGGACTCACTATTGTTCTACATTCCCTCTGCTTCTGTGAGAGTACTGTATGGATTTATGTGTGGAGTGGGAGACATACACTGCCCCATCACTATATTTACAGACCTGCCCAGATAGTCAGGGATTTGTGAGTGAGCACTGGTGAACATGGCAAGTCTCTTCTGCTTTCAGATCACAAGGACATAAACATATATTTTAAGAGCATTGCGATCACTCTACTGATCCATTTTTTAGATCTGTTCTACAAGCGCTATTTGTTAGATTTATCGGCATTTGATCATAGCCTCTGGACCTTGCCACACAAAGCTTTATTTTATCAAGCAGAGACACTATAATGTACACTGAGGAAATCGGGGGACAGATAGAAAACTATTTTTATTAATGTTGTTTCCCATTTGCAAGAGTTTTTCTTGGTTTGGAAGGAATAAGCAGAGAGGGAACTTTCAGTAGTTTGGAGTACATGAAAGCTATTTTTCTCAATTTTTCTGAAAGAGTGACCACCTCCGCTCTGCTTTTTAGTTGTTCTTTTTCTGCCTCAGATGCCTTCCTGTGAACCTCCATTTGTCCCTGTGCTCCCCCTGAGTTGGCAGAAGCTCAGTTCCTTCAGGTTGGGAAAGGAAGAACAGGCTGTCATTACTGGATACAAGCACAAGCATTCATTTCCTTACCCAGCGAAGTACCAAGCTGCTGCCAACTAACTCTACCTCTTCCGGCATTTTGTGGTTTCCTCTGAATCTTTTCATAACCACCTTCAAATCTTTTCATGACTCCTTACCAGTTGTGACCATCACTGAAAAAAAGGCTGATGCAGAGTAAAAGTGAAAAGCAAAAGTGCACAGATATAAGCATGAAAGATAATTATGACTTGGCAGAAGAGAGCAAGTACAATGGCACAGGTGGCAACACAAGTGAAATAGTTCACAGGTGCCAACAGCTCCCCATGAAGAGTATCCGGCACACAGGTCACTGCCAGGCAATGCCACAGCCTGATTCACAGAACTCCTCCAAGAAATACTGTGATAATTGCAGAGATGTCATAATTCTGCAGAGCAACAAAGAGATCTAGAGCAAGTTTATAAAAGATCAGATTCATCAAGAGACTAACACCTGGAAAAGTGCACTAAAACGGTTCCTCAGTGCACTGGGAAACTGGACATATCATTTACTCATACGGTTTCATTCTTTGGTCTTCTGTCTCTAACACAATACTGACCTAGGGATCCCATTAACAATAACTAAAAAAAAAATATTCAACATATATTGCCTTCTTTGTGTGGTAAAACTTCTACAAGGTCATAATAACTTATTATTCACAGGTAGTTTTTACAAGACCTATTAAACAGGTCAGTCTGTGAGCTGAAAGCAAGCTATTTACTTAAGGTTTTCTGTTTGCAATGTGTGCTTTTCTTCACCTCATTATAAGGCAGTGATCCTGGTTTAGAGTTTTATAGAGAACAGCATGGGCTCAAAGGCACATAAAACAATGACTGTTTTGGTACACTCCCATGTAAATAGGTCTTTTGTTAGGAGGCAGCTACTAAAACTTGACAACATTTATCATATAAAAGTAAGCATACGGAAGCAAAGGAAAATATACAAGTCAAGGAAAAGTAACCTCTTGCACCCAATTTTTTTTTTTTAACTTGCACATTTTCACTAGAGAAAAAGGAGGAATGGACAGTTTCAGACAGCTTGAATTGGCTTTTGAACAGATGTGTTTCATAAGCTGAAAGAAATGGTGCAACATTTTCCTAGTGTTAAACTAAGGGTGCTGATCCAACAAGCACAGGGCTCATTCCATTCAGCAGGTACGGGGGGGTGCTTCAATAACTTGTCATTTTTTTACCATGTTAAATATGTATTTTGAATTCTTAGGTAAGAGAGAAATTTTGGAGTATCTTTGAAGAGACATACCTGAAGTCTCAGAATAATTGCCAAGACACTTTCTAATGTATGGCCCTAAAACTGAAGGCATAGCAAAGAAATTCTCCTAAGTTGGCATGCTTTCCTCTTGTTTTCCCTGCTTTGCAATTGATGTACTTTTTTCTTACAGGTGGCACTGTGCCACCGTCTCCTCTGCTTCTGACATGTTCTTGCTTCTTGAACCTAGTCTGAGTGTTTGCTCCCCGGTGGGTTGGTTTTTTTTTAATGCTGTGGGGACTGTTTGTTTTTCCAAAGGAAAAACAAACTCTCTAATTAGGAAATTTTCCAGCTAGAGAAAGCAAAGTTCCAAACCTATATATTAAAAGAAGGGAGAACTCCCTAAAATATCAGTGACTGCAATAATAGGTCATGTATTGTACAAGAGTTGTACTTTAAGCTTTTACATGTAGCCATAAGAAATTGAAGCTTTTAGTGCTAACTGTACTGCAATGTGCAGAATGCTTTGTAATCACTGAGAATAAAAGCAATACAATGTCATTTCATTTATTCTTTATCCTTAAGTCATCAACCTACTCACACTGGTGGGGCTGAGGGCTATTATCTCCATTTATTATGTGATGAACTGTGATGAAGATAGGCTAGGTGGCTCACTGAAGGGCACAGAGCAGACCTTCCAGTACCTGAAAGGGGCCTAGAAGAAAGCAGGGGAGGGACAATTCATGAGGGTTTGTAGTGATAGGACAAGGGGTAATGGCTTCAAGCTAGAAAAGGGTAGATTTAGGTTAGACGTTAGGAAAAAGTTCTTCAATATGAGGGTGATAGACCACTGGAATAGGTTGCACAGACAGCTGGTGGAGGCCGCCTCCCTGGAGACAGTCAAGATCAGGCTGGGTGAGGCTCTGAGTAGCTTGATCTAGTTGGAGATGTCCCTGCTTATGGCGGGAGGGTGGGACTAGATGACCTTTGGAGGTCCCTTCCAGCCCAGACATTCTGTGATTCTATGACAACTGGGTACCTATGCTGCACTTCTTCCAGCGTATGCTTGTTGCCCTTCTCCAGCTCTTTGCTCTTCACCAGAGACTCTGTATTGGAGTAGGCATTCTGCAGAGAAAAAAATTAGGCAGCATAAATCATTGCTCACTTTTCTGTGCACACAGAATAAAAATACAGGTCTGTATGATATGGACAAGTAGAGATACATCAATACATAGATTAAAATGAATAGTGTAATTGCAAATGTAATTTCTATTTGCTTGCTGAAGTATTGGCTGGTCCTCTTTAGTGAAATCAATGTAGAGTGCCATAGCTGAAGTCATTACCTACTTCTTATTTATTTTTAATTCTTACTAATGACCTAAAATGGGGACCTTCAGCCTTGAAGTTTCTGCCCAGGTGAGTTGATTGTGAAATCATTGCAATCTTTATGTCAAAACAGCTGAGCCAGTAACATACCAGCAGAAGTCAAAGTGGTGACAGTTTTAATGGCAAAGAGTTCCACTGGGAAGGAAACAGGGCACACCTGGGATTATTCTGTGGCCATGACAAAGGACACTGAACAAATACTAAGAATCTGGTGCTAAATTTCTCTTGAACATGAATAATGAAACCCACATCCATCAAGAACAAGAGGTCTTTAGCAATTAGATGTACAGTGGGGCAACACAGCTAAGGCAAGAAAGATTATTCAGGCAACTGTAGGTTACAGCACAGAAATATCTTTTTGTTATTGGAAGAACAATGTTCCTGCAAAAACCATCTGCCATTTAACATAATTTCCTCTACACCTGAAGGTAGACTGCCCTCAGCTGAAGGTACCAAGATTGTGGGTTAGCATGTATGGGCCAGAGGAACTGGCAGGGAGGAGGAGAAGGTGTGGGAACGTGACTGAGGACATGGCAGGCAAAAGGCAGATTGAGATGTGATAGAATGTGGCTCAACAAGGAAGAAATCCCCCTGGTAGGAGATGAAGCAGAGTTAAAAATCGAAGAAGAAATGTGCCCGTTTAACAATTTGCTGCTTCCAAGGGAGTGGTTCGGCCTCCCAGACCACTTTGGGTAGCACTTTGTCCTTTTCACCCACTCTGAGCACCGTTTCAGAGAGGCAGTTCAGCTCACTAAACTGTACTAAATCCAGCCTTACTTTCTCAGGTTTCTTCCTCATCCTCTTTCTCTCCCCTTCCTTCCCCAGCTAAGTCTGTTCTCATCTGGACCACTGGGCTCAGAGGAGGCAGGATAATTTCACAGTAGCCAGGATTCAGGGCAGTGAATGAAGGACTGTGGTCTTCCTGAGCATGTGGACTGATTCAGTCTCCTCCTGAAGCTCCACCCTGAGCACAGCCATCCCATCCTCAGGCAGTCATAGGCAGGTTTGCCTGCACATTGAATCTGTACTGAATTCCCATTCAGACTGAGGAAGGAAGGGTAGATGGCCTGAAGTTCTTAGAGAGGCATTATTGCATCTATATTAAATCTCATAATTCAGAGGGTCTGAATCAATCTGTTTGTTTGATACTGTCATTGCTGTGACTTAGGGTGCCTGAAGAAAATTTGATCACAGAAGCCAAGACTTTATTTAATCCTTTCAATCAGATCATACTTGAGCACAAATTATTTAACTAAAGAAAGCTGTTGTTACTTTATATGCGGATACATCCCTCATGTGCTGTTAATACAAGATTGTCTTCAGGTTCTGACCTCACAAACATTTTAATCTCATCCTTCGAGCCTCGGCTAGCATTTGCAAATACAAGTCAATGCTTCTATGCCAGAGTGGACACCCAGAAGCATAGTCCAGCTACTATTAGGTTATAACAACTTCTAGTGTTGCAAGAATTCACACACTCAAAACCAGAAAATCTGAATTAAATGTACCTTTAATTGTTCTGTCCTTCAGGTATGTTAAGATGTTAAGTTCAGTTTAAGGCAAACAGAACCAGGACGATCTCAAGAAAAAAAATTGTCTTACAGAGAGACTGTTAGCAAAATAATTTTAGATTCTTCAGAGAAAAGGTCAGGAGATCTTGCCATGATACATGAATAACTGTATGGGGAAGAGATTTCTGACAGACTATCCTTTGTGCCTGCAGTAGCAGAGCAAGATTCAGCAGCTGGGAGCTAAAACTAGAGAATAGCTTTCACTCACTCCCTTCACCACAGCATCCCACAGGCATCAGTGTATGGACTACATTTGCAGGAGTCCTCACTATATCATACCCAGAGTACCACAGAGCAGCTGAATACAGGGAAGGTGAACCTCAGGAGCATCAGATTCATATGGGGCTAATAATGGCCCCTAAAGCCTGAATGGTCCCAGCCTTGGAGTGCTGATTCTGGAGCACTTGAGGATCCCACACACATCCTCAAGGAACCATGGCATGGATGTCCTCACACACTTTCATGCCATACTTGATGAAAATTAGGTAGTTCTGTATGTCACAATATGTGATTGTTCCTGTCAGCCTGATTCCATGGTCTCATAACTGTCACTCTCATCCCTCCCCTTGTATTTTCCTTATTTCCCTATAGTATTACCTTCCCAGGTCTCTGTGTATCCTTGCATCCTTGTGTATGAGGCTGGTAGCGCTTCACAATAGTTGGAAGAGGAATTGCAGCAGTAAAACACAAGTCTTCCCTCCACTGGTGAGAGAGAAGAAAACAGAGTAGAAGAAGTTTTGGGATTGTTTGCCTGTTTTCATATAAAGGGATTCTTATAGCGTAGTAAGTCAGAGATATCTGTCATAAGCTGTCTGGTAGTGACTAGAACGGCAAGAAAGGGAAAAGACTCTGCCTCAAGAAGAAGATGAGGGTTTAAGGAGGAGAGAAGAAAGTTATCTGAAAGGCAGGGAAATCAGAAAGGAAAGGGATGAGAAAAGAGCTAAGAATTCCAGAGAGAGGCAGAGGCATTGTTGCTAAAAGCTGTAACATCTGCTGGAGGTACTGCCATGTGGCTTGGTAGACAAGGGGGGAGCAGTGGATATTGTCTGCCCTGTAGTTCATTAAGGCTTTCAACACTGTCTTCCTAAAGATCCTCACAGAGAAGCTGCTGAAGTGTGGGCTGGATAAGCAGACAGTGGGGTAGACTGAAAGCTGGCTGAATGGAAGGGTCCACACAGTGGTAATCAGTAGCATAAAGTCTAGTTGGAGACCAGCAACCAGCAGTGTATTTCAAGGGTCAACAATGGGTCAAATCATCTCTTAATTTAGAAGGCATTTTTTACCATAAGGACGTGAAT
This sequence comes from Merops nubicus, assembly GCF_000691845.1. Taxonomy (NCBI): domain Eukaryota; kingdom Metazoa; phylum Chordata; class Aves; order Coraciiformes; family Meropidae; genus Merops; species Merops nubicus. The sequence continues at coordinate 24,781 of NW_008601049.1, read as the reverse complement.
CCTATTTCACTACAAAACACCACAACACCCGGCTTTACTACAGATCACCTTTTTAATATGTGATATGAACAGATTACAGAAAATATTTTGTAAATACTGCTAGAAGTCTCCCCCATTTTTTTCCAAGGAAGGTAAGAAATTTGACAGGTTTTCATAAAAACTTGCATCAAGTAGGTGATCTATCTGTATCACATTCCATTAATAAAATCCATCATAAATTGCTTTCTTACTCAACTCAACAGTGTTACCATTGTGGTTTAATGCGTTTATACAGCAGCAGGATAGACATTAACATTTTATTTCCATTTTAACATGAAAGCCTGAATCAAGGATTGTACCGCTTCCACTCTTTCTTCAGTATTGCATATTTTTCACTAGTCTTATCAGGAATAAAAAGACCCTTGAGATGATATTGTGAAGTGCCTCATATAAGAAAGAGCAATTTTTTAAAAAATCCCTTTCATGTGGTTCTCAGCAGCACTTTATAGGCAAAGAGCTTAAGCTGACCCTTGACACTGTTGTTGCAGAAAGGAAAAGATGTTCTCACTCTCAGAAGCTTTAAGATCTCCCTGCAGATGGGATCATCTTAGCTTGGTACACTTGTATGTCACCTAGCATAACAGAGGGACGTTCTAAGACAGTGTCAGTAGTGATATAACGGTCATATTTTGGAGTGAGCGAGATAGCCCTGCCACAGTAACATTCATTTGGACAGTAGCTTTCCCCGCTGTGAGTTTACAGAGATTTGGAGCTGTAATGGTTTCTGCTGATTGCAAACATATTTTAGTTTCTCCTCAACAACAACAACAACAAAAAATTAAATAAATAATAATAAAAAAAATTTAAGCATCCTACTAGTAGAACCTCCATTTTGTAAATCTAGTCATGAGAGATTTGGGGTGCCTGATTCAAAGTATAAGACTCCACTTTTCTTTCAAGCTCTGTTTTTCAGTTAGACTTTGATACAGGAAATATTTCTGCAACTTTGGCACTCCTCAGCTAAGGCTTTTTTTTTTTTTTTTTCTTCTTTCCTCTTTCCAGGATTGGTATCAGCTCAGTGCTGTGGAGACACTGTGGCCACTACCCCAGGACCTGCAGATGGCCAGCATCCAGCTTGACCAACAGCCTGACCAAAAAGGCTGGCCAGGTTGTTTGACAACCATGAAACTAAACAAAAACCCTTTGACCTATTCTGTCAACTCAGAATTATAAGCTAGATACTACAACAGCCACTTTTTAGATAGTGGGCCTCCGCTGTGGATCCAGAACCTACAGTTTACTGTTCATGTCCCAGATACAAGGTATGTGAAACATTAGAGGTTAGCGATCCAGAAGATCCCTTTTCTGTCATTCCTCCAAAATCTAATCCCTTATTACTTTGAATCTTGCACTTTAGATCTTGCATAGGTACATTTTTTTGTTTGTTTTTAATATATCAAATGTGATATATAAGTATTTTTAACTCATTGCATAGTAGTATCATTTCCCCAGAGAAGGCTTTTAACATTCCTTCCAGCCAAGAAAAAAGTGAACTTTTAAACCAGGGTTTCAAACTGTTCAGAGTGGTGACAACAAAACTACATATTCACATTGCTCAGTAAAGCCTACTACAGACAAGTTTTGTTGCAGTAACCCATCTAGAGTAATCACAAGGACTCACATGCTGTTTTGTGGTCTCTCTAGTGCCAATAATAACTGCAAAATTCTATGTGCTACCAGTAATGAAGTCTCAATAACACAAAAAAAACTTTGAAGCTTTAGAAAACAAAAAGCTTCTGCTTTGGAGAGCTTTTTAACATGTGGTTTGGGTTTTTTTTTTATCACTGTAAATGAACCAGAACTAAAGGCAGAGTTCTGGGGCACTGCTGCTAGGAGAGACAAAAACTCCGCACTGCTTTTTTCTTCAGCACGGGCATAACATCCATGTGTACCTGGAAAATTGGCAGGTTGACTGGGTGGAGTTTTATAGGAGGCCTTATTTCTTCCTCTCTGTTTTCTTGGTTTATTTAAAACGACGACTTTCAAGTTGTGGGTATGACCTTTGTCAGAGTTTTTTATGGCAATTAAAACTCTTTAACAATAGTGTGATAAAGAAGAGCAAACTTCATGAGGTCTGTGGACAAAAAAAAATTTAATGGTAGTGGTTAATTTCTGGTGAAAGAATCGAAGATGGAAAAATGCTTACCTGAACATATAATGAGCTGCTTAATGACCTAGATGACAGACTGATTTGTTCTGTAGAACAGAAATTTTAGTTCCGGATTTGGGCATCTCATAAAATATTTGGCTCCATGCGAAATATCTATTGTGACCTCGGACAAATCCAACATTAATTTTCCTCCCTTACCACAAATAAACTTTTCTCCTCATCTCATTCTCTACCAAAGAGTCATAGGTAGGAAAAGCTGAGAAAGTATCATCTCTAGCCTCATCCCAAATCAAATTTCTTCTGCCCTCTGTGTCAAGCAAACTTTACAATCTTGATCATTACGTGACATCAAATGCAAAGTTTCACTTACTGGTCTCAGGCAAACAAACATAAAACATTTTCCCTCAGAACTCAATAACATTTTCTTGCTTCTCAAAACAGATACTGAAAGATAAAGCATGACTATGATCCAGACAAAAATCAGAAATTCCCTTAGAATCTGGGAAAACGCTCCAGCCATCGATCTGGAGTCATTCACATTTTCTCTTCTCTCACCTTTTCTGCTGTAAGAAATCTCCCTCTTAGGAACCTGGCAACAGAGCTAGCTTTGGAGTCTAGCTCTTCCCTCACAGGGGCATCGGTCTAGCCTTGCTGATAGGCATCTAAATCTGCTAGCAAGACAAGGGATATCAACACTTCTAACATCAGCATTTCCTAAGGTTACTTCAAGCATTTGTCTTTGATTTCCTTCAGTTCCTATGCTCATTCCAAATCCCAATTGGAAATACCTGAATCTCTGCTCTTATGTATAGCAATTGCTGGCTTCTAAGCTAGAGGTGTCAGTGCCAGTCCGGGAGCCAAGCACAGGACATAGATGGTGGAAGTGTCACTGTTGCACACTTGTGGATCTTGGAGAACTTGTTCTGTGTTTCTGAACTGAGTATTTGCTAGATGCTGCTACCAACACACTTGTACAAAAATATTTATGTAGTTAGTAATAAAAAAAAAAACATAGGATAAGATGCATGACCTAACCTGTGAAATAGTTTATTTTTTTTAAAAAAAAAAGAAATACGAATCTAATTTTCTTTCGTCACTGTGGCAAAAGCCACACTTGTGGATCTTGGAGAACTTGTTCTGTGTTTCTGAACTGAGTATTTGCTAGATGCTGCTACCAACACACTTGTACAAAAATATTTATGTAGTTAGTAATAAAAAAAAAAACATAGGATAAGATGCATTTTTTTTAAAAAAAAAGAAATACGAATCTAATTTTCTTTCTGTCCAGGTTCAAGTTGACTACCAACATGACAGAAGTGGTACTCAGTGCTGATCTAAGATTTTTCTATTATGAGATCAGAAAGAATATATCTTGTGTATTTGGCTGCTCTCAAAATACACGGAAAGAACACTGCAGAAAAAAAATGAGGAGTCTAGCCTTCAAAGATGAGAAATGTGCTTATGAATGACTGATGACGTAAGAGGAGCATGTAGTTCACATTATGCTAAATTTTTACAATTCACTTGCAATGTCCCTTCTGCTACCCTGGGATCACAAATCCCAGGATATGCAGTGCTCTGAAGTCTGTCTTTCTCCACTTTTGGGGACTTTATTTGGCTTCATGACCTTCCATAAGAATAAGAGCTTATCACAACCTCTCCAAATTCCATTTAAGATCGACATACAATTTTAATGCTATTCTGTTCAGGAAGGCATGGAGGGCTTCTGAACACCTGGGTTCTTTTTGTTTACCAGAATCATAAAACAAAGTAGTGACTGTTTGCCAAAAAGTGTGGCCATCCCACTGTTCAGCTTCTTGTCTGCGTTCCTGATTTCCAAAAGAGAAGTCCTGTCTCTGTGCTCAAGAGTTGAATGTCACTGTAAATGTAACAGTCATACTCTAGTCCAGACTTTGTGCCACGCAGTAAGTCACTTAACTGGATACTCAAAAAAGGTATAATTTTTATATGGTGCCAGAAATTCCTAGTATTAAAAACAGAAATCCTTTCAGAGTGGTTTGCCTTAAATGACACAGAAGCTCTTAATGACAGATGCTCGAGTCTGAATTCAGCTGTAACCAGTGGTTGCTGTACTGGCTATAATAGGGGTGGGAAAAGAGTAGGAAACCATGTGTTTGTATGAAAAAGACATGACTGAGTGTATTAATTAGAAGCAGAAAGCAAAAAATGCTTCAGAACTTACAGAACTGGCCTTTTTATGTAGACAACTTAACTCACTTTCAAATTCCTTGAAGAATCTTTAACCCTGAGGTTATCCCGCTACTCAGCAGAGATCACATTGTTTCTCATGTGCATACAAAACATGATCCATACCAGAGAACTGTCCACTGTGTGAAGAAGCTGAAAGAATGAGAACCTGTCTGGTGTGTATGTGAACACAGCAAGCAAGCTGACAAGAAGCATGGAAAGTCCATTCAGACAGAGCCTGTCCTGGTATCTCATCGATGTTTTCTTGTAGAAGAAGCCTTCAAGAAAACGCTTCTGAGTGCTGTCCACACCCACAAACAGATGTAGAAGTGGAAAACTAATACAACAGTTGGCCATAGTAAACTCTAAAGAGAGATTTTGTAACTCACAATTGTCCAGGATAATTCCAGCCATGTAGTTTGTCTCCTAACAAAACTGTTTGACCTCAGATTTCTTTCTCAGAGTGTGCATCTACATTTTTTCCATGTTCTTCCCTTGGGCTTTCAATGGAATGGTTCTGTTTACTAGTGTTTCAGGCATTCCAAGTATACTATCATGGTGTAAAACATGTAATGCTATTTCACGTTTACAAACTTCAATTAATGGCATGGTCAGTAGCATGTGATTAAAATAAAGATAATGTAAAAAACTAAAAAAAACATTACCAGATATGAAAACTCTCCTAGGAAAGGAAGACCTCACAATTTGTTTGAGATTTTCAGAGGAGGTTCCTTTATAGAAGAGTCTGGATTTTATGTTTAGTATAACCACATTTTGAACAGTCTCAGATGAGTTCCATCCAAGACAACTGCAGGTATAAAACAAAGCAGAAGCTCTGATTCTCTGTGAATAAATATCACATAGTGGCAAAGTTATCTTGCATTTCTTATCTTTAGTCCTATAAAAAGAGACACTCAACTTCTTCAGTACCTGATCTTCTAATTATGCAATACTTCAACACTTTTGTGATTTTATGATGCACTTGAAATTATGAAACTGATACAAGACATTTAGCAAAGAGTTCTTGGACAATAGCTGAATCCTAAGAAAAATTCTAAAGAGTTCTTCTGCCCCTCAATTGTTTTGTTAGCTCAAGGAAGCATGCATAGTCAATCAAGATTGTGTGTTTTACAGTATGATGTTTTCTTACTCCAAACCCTATGTTCATGCATGAATCATACATTGAAAACAGTGTGGATGCCAGTTTTAAAGTGCTCTGTAGGGGCTGTTTTTCATGTTGAAAGCCACTAGTATAAAATCAAGATAATAGAGTTAGGAATTTTGTTTCTGAAAATTGTATTATTTTGCCTAGTCCCAAAGCCCATAATTCATCTCCAGATGGCAAGTATTCAAGGACGAAACTGTGAGGGGTAAGCAAGGGAAGAAGTAGGTCTACATTGTTCTCTAACATTATTTTGACATCTCAAACATGCTATATTTTTGACAGAGACTAAGGAATGCTTTTTCCAACTTGTGTGTATGACTCATATGCACAGGAGTTCACATCACAAACAGTGGTATTGGATTTTCAAAGCTGTAAGTAAATCATCCCAGTAAAAAACAAAATAACATGATCTCTCCCAAACAGTTCCTGGAAAATAAACCACACGTGTATAATTTGTGAAACAAGGAGGTAGATTTTCTGTTAAATCAGCTTGTCTGAAACACCTATAATGTTTGGTTTTTACTCAGCAAGTATATTAGTGTGTACAGAGGCCACAGAGAAACCAAGTGGCAGCTGGAAGGTTAGGGTCATCCTGCCGTTTCAGGTGAACAGCCAGCCAAAACCATGATGCGTAAATGCTTCATAGTATTCTTGGAAGCTGGGAGTAAGATGGACCTAAAATACCATAAACTGTCCTACAAGGATGAATTTTAATCATGTCAGGATGTTCAGTAGCCCAGATATGCTTTTGTATTTGCTTTGGGCCTTCTGGAGTGTACATAATAAAGGCAACAGCAGCTGTATTTGCAACTTGCTGGTCTGCACTCAGGATCGTTAATATATGACCTATATCTGCCCAGAACAAGAAAAAAAAACCTCTCTTCACATTGCCAGTGGAATGCTCTGGCACATCACTCTTCATTCCTCCCTCCCACTGCATTTGAAAAGGAGCTTATTACTGCAGCTACTATTCAAAGCAGTGACACTGAAGTATTTTCTAGACAACAAAGAACTGAGGTAGAAAGCTTTGTCCTTTCCAAAATGTTGAATCTCAACCAATATTTGGAATACTGCTAAATTAAATCTTGAAAACCTGGTAAATTTCCACCTTTGCACTGAGCAGCCTTTATTTAATGTGCAAATCCTAAGGAAACAATAACATGACAGGGAAAAAGGAGAGAAATACAGCATTTTATGATACTGTCCACAGTATTATACAGCATAGCTTACTATAATGGAACAAATAATTTTGGATCTTAGCTGGAGCATTTTCTTCATCAGTGCATCTATCTAAATTGTTCATGTTACAAGCTCTTTTGCTTTCAACCTTCATTCATCAGGAAGGCTTTTATCTGAGGGCTAAGTAGACAGAAGGGAAAACAAGCAGCCCAGGATGCCTGTATGTCACCATGCAATGTCTTACTGCCACCTTGTGTCGAACAAAAAATGCAAATAGCTCGTATTTCACAGATATTTAAACAAACAAACAAACAAAAATTTAAAAAATAACACAACACAACCCTGCAGCTGTTCAGAAAATAAACAACTGCGAAAACTTTCAGGAAGGTGTGTGTGAATATGCGAATACATATATAACATTATAAAGGTGGTTTAAGAGCTCATAAAAGGAGAAAAATATTTTCATTTGAGATTTGTCTTCACAAACAAGTGGCAAATGTCCACTAATGGTTAACAGTCTTCTGAGTGTTAAAAAGTGAAAAAGGGCTTTTTTTTTTTTTTCACCTGGGGAAAATTAATGAACATTTTTAATTTTATTCCAGTTACATCCTGAATAATGGGATTTCTTGAGAAACTAGCAAGATTTTTATCCTAGTCTTGGGCTATTTTTCAAACGTTGCATTTCTCATACATCGGTACATCCAAGTAATGAAAAATTCCTACAGTGCTGTAACTTCTTATAGTTTGGATAAATCCACATGCTGCAGACAAATTTCTCACCTAGTAGATAAACCATATTAAGTGACAGGACTGGTCCTTGCACTTTAACAACTTAGAAAATCATTGCTTAAAGAAAATCTGGCTTCTGGTAGCTCCACAGAGATTAGTTTTTCTTGTGAAGCAATCACTGCACAGCAAAACATACATACACACAAGCACACACAGACAAAGCCAAGAGATGGCAAGTTCATCTGCAGCAAACATCTGACCTTGCAGAATGGTGATAAAAGAACATAGTTAATCAAATATATATTAAAGATGCTACCGTTACTACCAGTTTGCTCTCTATCCATCATTTCTAGATAATGCTGTCCCTACCATGATGGCCCACTGAGCACCATCCTTTATGCTTTAAGTCTGTTTTTTTCAACTTGTAGTTTGCAGATCTGTGGACTATTTCTACGGTATCTGCAAAACCCTATTTTTCTAAAGAGCATATACCTTTTGTAATTAACTATATGCTCTGCATTTGTAACTGAAATAGCTCTACATGTTTTTTTAACTTGCTCATGATAAAGAAACCACGAGAGAAAATGTATGCTGACACAGCAGCCCCTTGTGCTGTGCAGATTTACCCATATCATCACGGAAAACGGCTGCTCAGCTGCCAGTATTTAACAATGAACCAACATCAACAAATAAAACTATTTGACAATAAATTTAACTACTGTTGAGGGGGGAGGGATTTTTTTTTGTCTTGCATAACACCAAGGAAGATCTTGCTCAGGAAGAAGAGTCGGTATTTCAAGCAGAGGAGCTATGCAAGTACATCGTTGATGGAAAGAGAGCCCGGCATTTGGGACAGAGGATAAAAGGGAGCTAAGCAGCTAGCAGGATGTAAAATGACAGCTGTTTAAACCACGTTTCTAACTGCTATGGCAAATGGTTTGATATCTCTGAGGAACAAGCAGGCAGTCATGGAGGGGTGGGACAGAAAATAATACGTTGATCTTTTCTGTTTATTTCTGTTATGACCAGGCTGTGTGTTACTGCCCAACTTCTACAATAGCTAATTAGCAGCTTCCAGAGTTTACCTCATTCAAACATCTGGTTATCCAGGCTCTGCTTTCCTCTCTAAAGCTTTAATGAATTTTAATATGTTTTAAAGAGCATTTCCCTCAGGCTGACTGAGATAAAACAATATAAACAGTCCCCTTGGGCCTGACACATCCTCTGCTCAGTAGTGTTCCTAAATGGCTTACTCCTCTGCCATCTCAGGCAATTTATTTGCTCCCAGATCTCCTAACACCTGACTTGCTAAAAAAAAAAAAGCACCTGGTGAAGTACACAAAAGCCCTATAATTTATGAAAAGGACTATTTCTCTACTCTCTCCAAGAGCAAAAATAAAGCCATTGAAGAGAGTACTTCCTACCACCAAATACTGTTGTGAGGCTTTGCAACAATGAGGGATGGTACCTCCTGACTCTGATACTGCTGCATGATGCTTCCGTCTGCTGCATCCACAATGGAGCACATCTCATCTGCAGCAGCCAGTCTATGAATGCTTCCAGCCCTTGACTATATTTTTATACTGCTTGCACCAGAGCTCTATAACTGTCTCTAGTGAGTCTTATTAAGCATGACCCACCCTCTCTAAAACACATGGATTTCATGTTAAATCTGTCTGTCTTGACAGAAGGAGGTTGGGAATACCACTGGCAGTCCAAGTAACTATGATCAAAACCAACCTGTGCAGAATCCTACACAGCAGCATGAAAGGATGAAAGGAAGGGAGGTGGCGGAAAGTGACCAGATACTCCAGTAATTCCTGGAATTACTCCAAACATGTTTCACAAGTTTCCCATTTTGTGTGAAACACGTATGTGCCTTCACAGGATACGTCACTTATTTGCTCATCCAACTTCTTATTCTGAGCATCCAGAATGCCTCACAGATAGGCAAACTGTGTTTAGTCTAGTAAATGTGCTGTCAGCATCTGGAAGTCAGAAAGAAATGTGGCAATGAAAGTTTCAATCCAAATTTCAGTATGGTACTTCAACACTGCTATAGGAAGTCTTATTCAGCTCTTCATTCATGTTAGCTTACTCTGAAAACAGCTACACAAATGAAAAATCAGGCTGTAGTACCATATACAGAGAATGATGGTAAACAATCTGTTAAGGCTGACAAAGTGCCTGGTGAGGAGTTAGGGTACTAGATGAAGCTATGTAGATTTTTGCTTTTTGCGCAGAACTACGATATCAGAGGAAGAAAAAGGTGATAGTATTTCTTTACACAGCCCTGTATGCCTGCTCCTATATCCACTGAATCCTCCCTCCATCGAAGACACTCTGACAACAAGGAAATTCAGAAAAGGAGGGAGAATTAATACATGGCTAAAGGATGGATTTTTCTTCAGCCACTTGCTTCAGAGCATGAGCTACTGCTGCTGCTGGTTTCTGTTTCTCCAAGTTCCCACTCTATTGCTACTATTATCTCCACCACCTTATCACTACCACTGCCCTACAAAATGTCTTAACTCCCTCGCTCTGCCATGTCCCAGGTGCTATTGCATATGCCTCTCAGCTCTCCCTGCTCCCCAAGCATGTTGCACTACAGGCCCTGCTAAGAGAAAAAGACTGAGGAGAGCAGAAATCTTATGACACCACTACACATTAGGGGACCTCGTTCCCTGTCATGCTCACAACATCCCATGAACCACCTGCAAATCCCTGAAAATCCCTCCCACTTGACCTGACCAGAATGAGAAGAGATTACAGGAGCAAAGCAGGGATGGGCCTATGAAGAGTTTCTAGCATCCAGACAGAATTTAGACTGTTTAGATAGAAAACATAGCTAGAAATTACATCATGTTCTCAGACACTATAACTGTTGATTAAAAGAGAGCAGCCATTTTGCTTTTTTCCTTTGGCAACAGTACAAGGCAGCAAGAAAAGCAAAATTTGGTGTCTAGCTCAAAAACTCACTTTAGAAATGAGGGCATATCTGTGACTTCACCTGTAAAGACACGGAAAGGAGAGATTTGTCCCTTTTGACTTGTAAAGGTAACCAGTTTAATTTTCCTTTCCACCTTCCACATGCCTGACATAATCCCTTTTTATTCTAGAAGGACTGTCCTTTACTGGAATTTTCACTTCTTTTGGATTTTTTTCCATACACATGCATGTATACACTCAAAATGTATCTGCTATAGGTTGTTATCTGAATCTCATAGCTCAAGTTTTTGGGAGGGCTTATCAAACAAGAGAGAAAGTTGAGAGATTCAGCTCAGTGGACCCTCTGCAGAGTGGCAAAATCAAATGTGAGAACCACAGACCAGCATAGCGGGAGGTGTCAATGATGGTTGCAAGACTAGAGGCACAGACTTGTGCCACAGGTGAACATTATCTGTAAACCTCACACATGGTCTCAGCTGGAGGCCACCTCTGAAACCTCAACCACTTGTCTCTGTTTGAGGTGGGATCTCATGGCTGCATGTCATGTTCATTTCTGATTCATTTTTTCTAGGAAAAGTGATGCATTAACTTGCAGTGTCTAGAGTTACATGTTTTATACTCTTTCACAGGAACATTCAGGTTATATGCCAGATTTTATCTGGAGCTTTGACTGTTATTTTACCAGAGTTTGAGTCTTCTTAGTCATCATTTGAATGCCTTCCTATATCCACCTAAAATCCACAAATTTGTCACTGGCTACTGAGATATCAGTGAGGAATACTGAACACATGCATAGGCTTATACCTGTGTGGGGCCTATATATCTGAGAGATCTGTCTGAGGGACTTTAGGTATCTGTGTAATTAGCCTGTGAGTTAATGCACACAAAAAAGCAGCAGCATAATTACACAACCAGACCAAACTGTGGCAGTTCCTGATGTTTAGTTGTTAACTGTGTAAATGCACTCTTGAGTTAATGTCTACTTCTGTATTTGATTCCTCTTAGATTTATTGGTTGTGTGTGATTTTCCTTTGAGGATAACACTTCAAAAGGCTAATCCCTACTCCTTCAAAGCTACGCTGCTTGGACAATAATTACATAGCAACAATGCAAAGTTTTTTGGTGTTTGATTCAATAGAAGTCCAGTCCAATTATTTTAACCTGCCTCCTTGTTACCCTGGTAATATATAAGTGAATTGTGAATACCATCTTTCCTTACTCCCTAGACTCATATAATTTTTTTTTTTTTTTTCAAGATTATGTCCTATCTCATTTATAATTGATTTGTAGCTCAGGAAGCTTGGCATAGACTACTTCTTTCAAAAATGCAACTGTTTTTTTTTCCTAGTGATATGCTCTCCAAATGCTCATATTTTAATCAATTAAAACCTGCTTTTCTTTGCAAAAATACAGTGTCTTTTCAGGGAGTTCAGGGAGGGATATTTCCATATCAGTTCCAATATTTAATATTTAGCCTTTGTAGTGCTTAAAAATAATGTACTTTTTCTATTGTAAATGACTGAGGTTTTTTATCACATCCAGTATCAGTAGCTGATCTAATGTTTCTAAAACCTTTAAATGGCAATTTGAAGCCTTTCATAGAAAACTCCAGGGAGGGGGTTAGACAGTGAAATGTTTCCCCCTATGCTGGGGTCCTTAAAAGCAAGGAAAAAGGGTCTTGATAAATAAATAAATGCCTATAAATTTATAACTCCTGTGCTGGTTTGTATTACTTTTTCATTGCTGGTTGGCAGATTAATAATGGGTTTTATCTTGCACATACTTAAATGCCTCAGGGAAAAATGCACCTGTGCTTGAAGGTAAAAGCATAACACTGGCTTTCTTTACATGTAGATGATTTACAACATACCAGACATTTTATCCTAAGTCTGTGCAATCTCCATCCTTGGACTTTTCATAACCCAAAAGGATGCAGCACTGAGCAACTTGGTCTGACCTGAAAGCCAACCTGTCTTTGAGAAGGGCTTGGACTAGAGAAATGCTGAGATCACCTGTAACCTGAATTACTCTGTGACTCCATGTCTCCCTGCATCCTTGTGGCCACAATGATATTTCTAAAGTAAAACCATTCTCAGAGGTTGCTGGATTTGATCAGGTTCAGAAACTACTAGAGTGCTTACTTCTACCCAACTTCTAGTGCAGCATTATGGCAGAGGTTTAACTTCTGTATTACAGGTATGAGGTGCTAGGGCTCCTGCAAGGAGCAATGTTTGGCATTAGTGGCAGCTCAGTAGTGAGTGATAAGTGATCTCAAAAAGCTGAGGCTTCAGTGGTGTATTGCAACATATCTACTGACAGTATTTGATAGAAAAATGAAATTAACCCAAAGGTTTTAGCAGCACATCTTTCAGGTGAAACCATTTCACACCTGGACAGATTGATAGTGAGAATCAAAGTGTATGAAGGGGATGTTTTATGAAACTAATTCAAAGCAGAGAAGTTGAGAGAACAGCTTGTAAGAAGTGTACAGCACACAACAAATAAACAGTGGTCTGGAATAAATCTTCCTATGAAAGTGTCTAACCACTAGGTTATTTGCTGTGTTGTAGCTGGGCTTAGAGTGTTTCGGGTTTTTTTCTTTTTTACTATTACGATAGTCGGGGGGTCAATGAAACTTTGGACTCCTTTCTGGCTAGTGAATGATCCCTAGCCATCAGTTTTCTCAAACAAGAATTCATGTCCCTCTCCATTTAGGCTAGGAATGAAAACCCTAAAATTCACTGTGATGATCCTAAGAAGCCTCAGTTTAAGCTAAAGCGTAGCAACTTTCTATTTCCTGGTAATACACACTGAGCTAGTCGGTGACCAACAACTTAACTCAAAGCACAGTATTATTTTTTTAGGAGAAACACACCAAAAAGAAAAGATATTATAAAACAGTAAACTCTGTATGAATGCCACCTTAACAAAGTAAAAGTATTGTCCACAATCTGAGCAGCTACATGACTCAGAAAAGTCTTTTTATTGTGGGGCAGGTTTTAGGGATGATCCCCCAAACAAACTTTAGTCTGTAGGCAATGCAGAAAGAAGTACCTCCAAGACATGTTGCTATGACACAAAGAGTATGACATAAGTGCATGCAACTGACTGGGGGAAAATCCCCAACATTTCTTTAAACAAAAACTTCAACTCTTCTTTAACTATGGAGCTACAACCAGCTCCTTCATTAATTATATTCCATAATACCAAGTTTAATTAGACATTGTTGCTAGATCTTAATGATAAAGTCATTGGGAACAGTGACCCATTACTTGGAAAATTAGCAACAGAGATAATTAGGACCACTTAACACAGTCTGATTACTGGAAATTACTCTTTTTAAAGACAAATTTCTGGCCACAACATGTCCTCAGTCTCTACAGTACATATCCACAGATACACAAAAATACACACACAGTGAAAACTGGAGATGTGTACATGGATACTGCTAACCTGGGCTTTGCCTTCAGAGCATTCACCCATTGTCCACTGTTATGCATATATTAAACCCATGTTGTATCATGCAGACTGGAACCTTTTGTGATCATCTGGCTTTTGTGTCAACACACCTGCTTGCTTTATAAGCCCACTGCTAAAATTACCTATATAACCAAATGATAGGAAATGGAGAAAAGGCTTGTGGGCAAATAAATACAAGAGAATAAAAGGGAACCAGGTTTTTAACTAAAAAGGTCAAATCCTCATCCATCATAGTCAAAACTACCAGTTTCAAAAGACTGGATTTCACTATAACTTTTTTAAAAAAGAAGGTTTCAAACAGCATGTCCACATATTCCTTCATAACTTCTTTTAATTTAAAGTGTAGTACTGTGATTTTATGTTATAGCCACTGCTTTCTTACAAAAGAGTTGTCTCCCTCTGTTTTCTCCAGTAGAAAAGAGGGAATTGTTCTTATTTTTGTTCTACCTCCAGCACACCCTACACCCTTTCTATCATTTTGTGGCTATTCAGTGAAATTTTTTTCATTAACATATATTTCTCCTATACTCACCAATACATGCAATGTGCTGAGCACACAAAAACTTTGAAAGGATCATGAACTTTACTGGGTATAATGGGAAGAGTTGAATTGCCTATATCACAAGGCAGAAAGAGCATGGGATATGTAACACTCATTATTTTAACATTAGCAAGGGTTTGGACAGATGACTTCCAAGTGTATCTTTTGACCTCAATTGTTCTTCAATTCTAGCAGCTTAAAACATTCCAGGACCAATTTTTCCATCATTCTTCACATACAATAGCAGCTTGTTGTACAAGGAAATCCATCCTTTTATACAATAAGCTACTCTGTAAGTGATTGCTTCTTGCAGACCCCTCAAAGCAGGTTGGATAGCTTTTTTTTTTTTTCCCCTAATTGAAAAAGTACAATACAGCACAGAGAAAGACAGGATTGATGTCTGTTTTATAGACACGTACAGATTCAGTGTCTCATCATGAAGAAGTTCAGCACAGGCTCAAGCAAACTCTGACCAGGCAAATTCCAATCCAAACCATTGACAACACTGTATCAGTCCTTCTACTGCTCCAAGGAATGCTCTGAACCAGAAGAGAGAGCTGACTTGTCAGATGTTCCAGTGCTGTTTTCACATAGAGGCTATGTCACATAACAGCCATAAACTAAATATCCACATGGGAGTGCAAATAAATGAGTAAAAGCACATGAAGCTGGCATTGACAGCTCATACTGAGACCTGCCTATCTTTCAGGTGCTGCGGCGGAGCATTGGGTTCCCTGGAACTGGAATGTTTTCTCACCTCTGTGAGCTGCTTTCATGTGTTATCTTGACCAAAGATGAGCACTCTCTTTGTCGTATGAGATATACGTCTTCTGGCTTGGTATACCTGCAAAGGTCCAGAAGGATGTTTGTGTTCCTCTGGATTTAACCCTGAATAAATGTAACTTAAAATTATGCCCCAGATTAGGCTAAAAGCAGCCTTTCCTAGAGTTCAGTGGATTTCAGGGATTCTATCCAACTTTCAAGCACATTTCACCAGTTTTAAATAAATGTGATGGTTTTAATGCAGTAGATTCTCTGAACAGGATAGAGCAATATGTACATACACTAGTAGGTAGACCTTTTAATAATATGCTACATTATTTATTATCCTTTCCATTATGACATTAATTCATTATTTTGGCATTGTAAATATATTTCATTTTTTTTCTTTCCAGGGATGAAAATGGTGCTGGTATGCTGCAGATGGCATTATTTGCCAACTGAAAAATTTATTCATGAGATGAGCTAGAACTAAACAGCCCTTCAAACAACTTTCAGACATTGTTAGGTAATTATTGAGTCAATATTATGGAGATAATCTCAAGTATCATTTAGGTAATATTTAAATAAAGCAAAAAAGCAACTTTAAAAATTTTTCCTAATAAAAACATATAAATATGATATGGATTAAGTTACTAAAGGCTGTTGTCTTGCCACCCTTTTCAAGTGAAGTACTTAGTTTCTGCAGAAGAAAGACTTTATTTGGAAGGAAAATTTTGCAAGAATTTCTCAGATTGTTAACTTTTTAGAGATGAATTTCTTCAGAAATGACCCACTCCTGATATTTTTTCCATTTGTTTTCTATATTGATATGTTCCTCATAATATACAAATAAAGAGGTATATAGGAAGAACTGTTTAACAAGATAGACAATGCAGAAATATTTTGTGAAAATAATACTCATGTATCCCACTATATTTAATAACTGTCTCTCACCTCTAAAAACTTCAGGCACTTAAAAACATTTCTCAGATTTCCAAGTTTCAGTCCTAAACATGAAAAATAATTTCCTTAAGCCAAAAGTTGTCCTGGTTCACATTGTGTGTTAAAAACGAACATGCTGAAAGAGCAACGTATAAAATACCTATAATGTAACTGAAAGCCAAAGGATGCAATCATCTGCAGACACTGCTGTAGAAATTCTAGTGACTGATATATAGTGATAAACTGGGCTAGGGAGCCTCCAGCCTGGCAGCTCTGTGGAGCTGGGATTGTTCTCCCACAGAAGTGAAGCACAAGGTCCAGACTCTTTTTGATCATAAAAACCCATCCAACATGTGCTGCTACATCTCAGGAGAAGTAGAAAATCCCAGAAATCTCTTGTTAGCCCCAAATTCAGTGTTCCAACCTTGCTGCAAACAGGCTTCCAAAAGAGGTCTGTCTTAGCAGATGGTGGGAGCAAAAACCATTCAGAACATATTAAAGTTATGTTACATTGGCAAGGCCTTATTATTAGACCAAAATCTCAGAACTCACTGATTTTAATGAACCACTACCATCACTGAAACAAGGATTTTCTGCCTTTTGTACAGCAGAAATCGATCATTTTTGTTGTAAAGGGGATGTGAAAATAGTCCAACAGACAATTGTTAGGTAATCAATATTCAAAAGGGAGAACTCAGTAACTATCAGATTATCTGAATACTTTAAATTTACTAGAAAACTATTATCCACCTTTTTTTTTTTTTTGCCAAACATCTACATACATTCACAACATCTTGCTTTTATTGTGATTTTTGTTTATTGTCTGTCTGAGCAGGTCTACAAAACTCCAGCTAGAAATAAAGGTAACATTTCTTTCTTTCTTAGTATTACAACTGTCCTCTTAATGTATTATTGACTGGGGGGAAAAAAAAAATGTAGATAAACATTTTGCAAGCATGGATATCTTATCAATTGAGTTCTACCTGCCATTTCAACAACTGATTGTAAACTTGTTTATTGAAGGTACTTATTTTTCATACAAACTGCTGTCTTCAGCATTGCCCAATACCTTCCATTAGGGAACATACGCATCTGTATTTGTATTGGTTTCCTGTTGATCTTTTTAGACATTTTCACCAGGTAGTTTTTTCTCAGCACAAATCCAGCTGGCAGACTCCAGCCTTCACTAAAGGATTATGGAATACTTTTTGTAACTGCCAAAACTTTTGAGGGAAAAAAAAATAATTTAATTTATAAATATTTTAATTCTTTCTTTAAGCACAGAGAATAGAGTTGTCACTACTCTACTTCTAGATCACAACCCGATTAGTTATTAAATCACAGCCCTTAGATGTGTTCATTACCAAAACAGCTGACATCAAGTCCATAGAGACTACTATTCAAAGTATTTTGTAGCTATAACTGTATGGTATCAGAGTATGCTATCAAAAGATCTAGAATATAGAAATGTGTATGAATAACCTGTTCAGATGATGAACACGTGGATTTTTCCTACTGTAATGGAAAATCATTATTTCTTAAGTATCAAAGGCACAGCACGAATAAACGACAAGACAGCTACTTCCATCTCTAGGGAAATTGTGGCCTATTTTTGTGATGCTCTCAGCTAGTCAGCAGCAATTCTGGATTTGTTCTCCAAGATGCACGGATGCAGACTGGAATTTTTGGAGTTGCTCACACAAACTATTCATGTTGTAAGTTAAGTAGCTCTTTTAATGACTTAGTAAAAGGGTGCTCTGCTTTATATTGAGGACAAATGCAACAAAAAGCTGCCTTCTATTGCTTCTCTTTGTATTATATTGCAGTCACTAGAAAGCTAAAAGTCAAATCACTGCCTACTGATTGGCAACACCAAAACCACCACTGAAGTCAGTTGTACTGTAAATTTCCCATGTGTTTTTCTTACCATCTTCTTTGTAGCCACTTAAAATTACCATGTGGCAGAAAGACAAACTAGCACAAGTATTTTGTGTACCTCTGTTTTCATTATAAGAAATATCATCTCCATTTTCCTCCATTACTTTTTGTCCTGAAGCTAACACTAAAAAAAACAGACTGTATAAGTGAGTGTATTCATGTACTATGAATTACTATGACTTCTCCCATCAGTTCATAATAGAGATAAACTTTGTCTCATCCCCATGAACATCCATAAGAAAAATTAATCTATGCTTCCTTCATTGAAAAAATATTGTCGATAACACTTTAAATTCATTTAAAACCCAAAGCAACATTATCCAGTTTGGGGAATGCTCAGTCACATCATACTTAGATAACACTACATATGCACAAGTCAGACAAATAAACAGGACACTTTCTCAGCCAGGATAACTCAAGGTAATTCAAGTGATTTTGCTGAACTAAAGCGACTACATCACTTGAACACCCGGTCTTAGAGAGGTGCAAGAAGCAGTGGTACTATCTGTATGGTGCTTCTTCATGGTATCTTTATTTATAGGTGAAATGCTATCTTATGATGGAAATAGACGGTATGAGGCTATACATTTTTTGCTAACATCCAAACATCACCTTTTAGGATTTCAAGTGTCACTATTAAAAAAAGAATGACCCATTGTCTGCATATCCAAGCTGAACTGAGATGTGCTAATAAAATCACAAAGATTTTTTCCCAGCTGATACTAACAGCAACATTTGGCAACCAGATAAGCAGGAGCACCAAAAATTCCCTTTAATTTGCCCTTCTACTGTCCTGACATGTTTTTCAAATGGAAAGTAGATGTAATTTATTGATTTTTTTATAACAAATCTGAATTCGTTTGGTGAGATTAGATATAAATTTATAACTTTACAAAATATTGGGATTTTTTGTTCTGAAGTAATCTCCTCTCACAGCACAGATCCTAAAAAGCATACACAGAATGGAAAAATGTTTGCAGATATTTGATGGTAATTCTGTCGTTTTCATTACTATGATTATCGTGCAGAAAGCCACTGATGAGCACATAGAAACAGATGTCATTCTTGACAATATGTCTTGTCTTGGCAGGACTATTGTAACCACTAAATCCAGCTGTCTGGATAAACCAGTGCCAAAGCATAACTGTGAGGAGGATTCAAAATTTTTTCTTCCCATTGTTACATGTTTCCTGGTGGTATGCCATACAGAGCTGGCCAGGAAAATAAAATTAAAAAAAAACAAATTAAAAAAAAAAAAAAACAAATTAAAAAAAAACCTCCCTTAAGGCTACAATAGAGGTTAGTTAATAGAAAGTTAACGTAAAACTATGATTTTTTCACCTACAGGTTTATCTTGTGATTTATCCCATTGCTGGCCAATTAGCATTTGTCAACGTAACAGCCTTATATAGTGCTCGTGTTGATGAGGATGCTGGGGCCTTCCCATTCAGTGTTACTCTTCTGCCTACAGCTTTTACACTGAGATGTGAAAAGGATGATTATAAGGGTCATTGGGAGAAAACCTCTGCAAATTTCAGTTTAATGACAGCTGTCCTGGTGATCATATTAAAGCAAAAGAATCAGTCTCATTAATCAACACTCAAGTGCACAGATTTCAGCTCTGTATTCCTGGTTTGATGATTTGCCAGCTGATTCTTTTCTCCATTTCGAAGTTGTTTTCCCTTCATCTGGAAAACTACAGATCTTTCCTTCATTACATCTTTATTCCTACAATAATTAACCTGCAGAGAGGAGCATATCACTGTCTGAAACCAAGTGCAGCTGCACAGAAGAGACTGGTTTAGAAGTCCGGAATCTAGGACTGAAGGTGTCTGACAGTCTCGTTGAACAGTTGCTGGTTTATTTTATTTTTCTCCCAATTTTTCACTTGTGCAACGAGGTAGAATATTTCGCAAGGCCCTTGAAGTGCTCTGAGAAGGAAAGGCTATTTGCACATTACCCAGATTATGTCAGGGTCCCCACATGCACCAACAAGCTCTGTAACCTCTTGGACACATTGCTGCTTGTGCGTACTCTTATAGCTGGCCTGTGCAGCACAGCAAAGGTGGCACTTCTAGCTAGGGGAAGTTACTGTAGGCCTTCTTGCTGACAAGAGCCTTCACATAGTGCAGCTTTCTGGCCAGGAGGGCAGCAGTAGAAGGACCAGCTTCCATCAGTAATGCCCATGGATCAGAACAGAAAATCAAGATAAGGCACAAGTTTATCACTCCTTACTGAACAGACAAAGTTAGACAATCTCTATGCAAACTTCATGCACCTGACAGCATCATGCTTGACACTCAGGCCAGTAAAAATACTCATTAGCAGCTGGGGGCAAGACAGCTTGAAGACCATGGGAAAGAATCATATAAGAAGGATAGATAAATCTGGAATAGTCACACCTAAAGCCACTAAAGAGAACAGCAAGGATCTACTAGGGATCCTAGTATAGGTCAGAGGAACCATTCCCAGAGGTACCCTGCATGCATGATAGGCTTTATCACTGATTACAGGAGGACTTGACGAATGGTTGCTTTCAGTGTGTGCCTGTCCAAACACAGATGAGATTAATGCCTCTCCCAAATGTCTTGAACTGAAATTGGAGAAAGGAGGCCAGCAGATCTCTGATCTGCCAGGTGAGATTCAGATCTGATCTCTTGGCTGTTGCCTTCTAACTCTGCTTCAGCATTCTGTTTTGCATAACACCACGTGTTTGCAAATTAGGTGCTGAGAGATGAAAACCAGGCACAGCATCTGACAGGAAAGGCAATCAGCTAGATTACTAAGAGCTATCAATGTTGTGACTGAGATGTTGAAGTTCAAGCTGACACCCAAGGAATTTGTGAAGAAACTCTCATAAGAGAAGAGGAACCATAGAAGGGATTATAGATAAATCTGGATAAATTCTTTTTAGAGTAGTTTTGTTGAATTACTTAGCTTGAAAGTAACTCATGTTACGACTACCAATACTCAATAAATGCTTCCTTCTAAATATATATTCTTTTTAAGTAATTCTTCAAATGGAAAGATTTCAACACTTGAAGTGACCTACTTTTACAGTTAAAAGCATTACCTACTCAAAACAGTGGTTCACTAGACCCAGCACAAAGTTAGACAGAGGAGAGTTTTGCCAAGACAGTCAAGTCAGTTCTGGTTTACTTCAACCCAAAATAAGGCTACACCTTCATTATTACTTCACATAACATTAATACAAACACCTACAGATGACTGCAAATGAAATAGAGAGTTCCATACAAAAACTTGTGTTTGAGAAATAACAACTCTGTTCCTCTTCTGACTTTTATCCCCTCTGGACATTAGTTACATTGTGGATGCCATTGATTTCTGAATGGAAAGAGGCTTTTCTTCATGCATTTTGGGATACGCACAAAAATGACCATTGAAGTTCCATAGAAGTTAGTTCTGAAGAACAGAAAAGGTCTCTTTTTCATAACAACTCAAAGTTTTTCTAGTAATTGTGGGGTGGTTTTTTGTCTGTTTGTTTTTGGTTGGTTGGTTGGTTGGGTTTTTTGGCTTTGTTTTGCTTTTCTTCTACAAATCATATTTTCATTTGCTCCAGAGGAAGTTTAAAAATCCTTACGCAAAAGTTGGAATGCGTACTGCACCACTTGCTAACATCTGCAAAAGTATCACTGTCTACTGATTTAAAAAAAAAAACAAACGAACAAACAAAAAAAAAAAAAAAAAAAAACACAAAAAAAACCCCACAACACAGACACCCCACACCAGTGCTTATTATTCAAGACAGAACTGGCAATGCATATTAAAATAATTCAATACTTTCTCTCATTATTATTAAATTTCCATTTGCCTTGCCAGATTTTAAACGTTTAGCAGATATTTCATACAGCAGGTGTCTGCCATTATCTGAAGGTTTTGAAACTTCTCAGGCAAAATGTTTCGTATTTTTGAAGGCAAATCTAAAGAAAATAATACACTGTTTCTGCCATAATAACAAAACAGGAATTTCTTCTTTTATAAGTCTAGCTAGTGACCTGAAATTTTTCTGGCAAACAGGAAAGTTGTTTTCACATAATTTATGTCCCATTAAATCTGTCAAAATTTGTCTAAGGTAAAGCCTTGGAAGAATGTCGAACCCTGACTGTACTTCAAACTTACTGAAAGGATCATCTGAACTTGCGTGCTTTGTGGCTGCAGGTCTGGGACAAGCCAAGACTTTCCTCTCTCACTGAAAGCAGGAAGGTTCATTTCTTTTTTCCTTTAATTAGAGATCAGAGAAGGAGGTTGTAGAAGATCAATATTTTGGTTGCTAAGCTATGCACAAAGAAATGAGGAAGTACAGGAGCATAAATACCCTTTGGTACCTTTTTGGTCTCTTTGGAGAAGGACAACCTGCACAGCCCTCTGCTCCATTTCATCCAGTTCTAACACTATGATGGGTCTTAATCACACATTCACACTGTGTATTGGATGAGACCCCACCTCAGGGTACAGGATGTCCTAGCTCTGAGAATGAATCAGCACTAAGGCACACAGGCAATTGCTGCCTTTGGATACTGCTCTTTATTTGTTCAAAAGCTGAGAAGCATGAGGTGACTTCTCATGTGAATGTTCCCCTAGAAAAAATAAATTTTATATCATCTACTGCATAGTTTCTTTTGTGGTGCTGCCCAAGCCATTTAAACTGAATTTTTCACAGAGGTCACTAAGCGCATGTTCTTTATTCTCTGGGCACTTGACTTGATACCTGAGGTCTGATTCCCAAAGGAGCTGAACACTTACAGCTGCAGCTGATGTCAATATCATCTGTGCTTTGCGCCTGCTAAGAGATATTCAGGGCTAAGTATAGGGAAAGCAGGATCTCAGATGGTTTATTCTGGACAGCAAGAACGAGTTCGTTTTGCCAAGTTATTTTTAATTGGTGTGGCTACCTCTAGCCCATCTTGTGAAAGCATCCATGCTGAGACCACGTCTGCCAACTTTCTCAACAGAGAAATGCTCCTAGAGGAATATCACTAAAAGACCAAGAGCTAAGATTCCCAATGTGTTCTGAAGTTTTCAGCCCTCATGTAGGATACCCACACACTTGTAGTGTAGACTATCTGACCTTAGGATTGGCTCTAACCTGGCTTCCCCTGCAGCTCTTGGCACTGATTTTCATTCTAGCTAGAAACCCATAACCTCATACCGTGCCCCAGTACTGGTAACCGACTGTGCTTGGTTTGTTCCTACAAGAACGCAGTAGAGAAGGTAGGACACACGGCCTGGTTTTTAAGGCTAGATCACACTGCAAATCTGTCACAGACCCCACAGGGCTATTATGCCATTTGTTTCTCTTGTTTTGGAAGGTCCGTCAAGCAACTGTAAACTGTTGTATGAACTCAGAAACAGGCATGTATTTGAGTGACTAACCAGGGAGCAGTGCTCAGAGACCATAATAGCTAGACGAGTATGTTCAGGATACACCAAATTCTGGATGTTATTTGAAACAGGACACAGTAAAGCTCATTTCCAAACAGTTCCATCAATGGACGACTGGAGGAAAAAGGCTGGTGTAGCAAAAGCTTTTTCCTTCAATGTAGAGAACATGCAAAATTTTGAGGACAAACAGCCAAGGGATTGGAGGCATTGTAATAGAAAGCCCCTCTGGCTGATGCACAGAGAGGTTTCAGCATACAGAGACTTAGTAACACGATTAATGCATGCTGGTTCAGAAGATGACTGCAGAAGCCAAGGAGGACATCTGCCTTCATATATTTCTGGAACAACCAGGGAAGCAGGACTGGAGAAAATGCTTAGGACAGACATGGTTATGTTCAAAGTTGGCAGACATCCCTGACCTGAAGTATCATCTTTATCCATAAGGGGACATAGGTCTAATTTAGAGATTAACCCTGGTAGGAGTCACCTAGCAAACCCTTTAGCTGTTTAAAAGACCATAGCTAAGTCTAATGGCAGCATTACAGTCCAGGTCAGCAAAGGCCAATGAACTGAGGCACTGGTTGTGTGCAGAGGAGGCTATTAGGAAAAGATGCATAAAAGACATCAGATTAACTTTAAAATGTACCTCCAGTCTGAAGCTAGTGTAGAGTTAGTTGATAGAAAGCTGAGACTTGAGCATGAATGTTAAGATTTAGACCAGAAGAGACCATTCATCTAATGCAATTATTTTAGAAACCACATACAGGGTAATTGGAGCTTAGTCAGTTAAATCACTTGGCTACATTTGCTTCCGAGCAGTTGTGGAGGTTAATTCTTCCACGCAAGTTATCTACCAAATAAACCAACTTTTCCCAAGTTTCACTTTTCACATCACCCAATCAAAGAACACTTAAATCGGCTCTAATGGCTTCCAATCAGTTCTGCAACACAACAAAATAGTGAATTATTGATGTTTGGATAAATTCTCAAATAGTCCAATTCTAATATCTGTCTATATTCAGAATTACTAAGCACACTTGTTAAATACTAACATCTAATTGTAAATAATGTAACCAAGGGATATATCACTACTATTCTTCCATGAAGGATGAAAAACGCACAGTTAGATCCAGCCAAATGAATCAAGACAAGCAAAGGGAAACAAAAAAAAAAGGTGGTTAGAGGGGTGGAGTCATTTCATCTGCTTTTGCAGCTTATTATACACTTGACTGAGAACTCTCTTGACAAACTTTATCAATGTGAAAATAAAATATATATATATAGAGAGAGAGAGAGAGAATCATAGAAACCTTTAGATTGGAAGAGATCTTTAAGA
>NW_008601048.1:0-12396 GCF_000691845.1 Merops nubicus | reverse complement strand
AATATTTTATAATACTAATTAAATTATTATTATTTTTTAAACAAAAGCAAACCAAACCCAAAACCCAAGAGACATTGCTTTTCCATTAAAGTGTCACTTTTTAAGGCACTCTGGTGAGCACTGGAATCTGGGACTGTGTGGAACTGAACAGCTATTTTTTAGGGGAAAAATGACCCCCTGATGCCCTGCCCTGGCCAGGGCTCACTACCCAACGTCAAGCAATGAGACCCCGGGGACAACAACTGCAGCAGCGGTCTCAGAAAACTTGGTGGCAGAAGCACGTGGGCCAGGAGCTGCTCAAAGTCCTTTTGTCAGCTGGCTAAAATAGCTCAGGCGGAGGTGCTGACAAACCCCTAGCCACGCTGCAGCCCAACACCTCCAGCCCTCGCGGGGTTATCGGGGACGTTTGACTCCAAAGCATTTTTTTGCTGGCTGCCAATAGCTATTCCCTTTGGACGATTTGCTTTCACATGCTTTCCCTTTGACACGGCTGCTATTTCTCTGCAATATGTAAACACTCCGAAGGATTTCCATGTTTGTTCTTCACAGCTCGCTGGGAGAATCGACATTTGTGTGCTGGGCTCCTGTCTGTTCTCTGTTGTTTTAAACCCAGCCTGCTCTTGGCTCAGCAGCCCAGCACACAGCAGAAAAATGGATTGCTGTTGTCAGAATCACAACATTTACTGTCATCCTACACGGGCGTCCTTTGATATTAGAACCCATTGGAAGCTTCATGGTGCAAAGCATTTATTCTTTATTTCTCCTCTACCTACAGCAGCTTTTGATGATTATAAAAATTCTCTTTAGATGCAGAGCAAGCTGCTAAAGTGTGGCTTTCTCTAAGAAAACTGCCTGAGTTTGCCCGCGCTGCTGTAACCGTCTGTCTAAACGTGGTCTTGTTTCCAAGATGATTGTGGTGTTTAGGAGGACAAAGTGCATCAAGAGTAAGAAGGAACTGAAATCACTAAAAGAATCTTGAGATGAATCTGGAAATTGTAGGCTCTGACTCCAATCTCATAAACTTTACACAGGCTTGATTTAATAGACCCGCAGCTTTGTAAAATCAATGTAATTTGGCTGATTTTAGAAAAACCCAGTGCTATCAAAATCTGCATTTACTGAGTAGCCAGTCATCCAAGTTCCTTGACAGGGCTGGAAAACAGGAAATGTTTTTGGCAAAATGTTTTAAAAAATTCATCCTGAAAAACAGAAAATCAGAAAGCTTTTAGAAATTTCCCCAGGATCTGCATGACAATAAGGAGAGACCTGTTACCCAGAACAGCCCCTAGCACAGTGATGGGAGCACATGTATAGGAATTAGGCAATTCTGGTAGAAATCTAGGCATAGAATTTTTCATAGTAGGGATTGTCACCCTAAATTTCTTTCTCATGAGAATTTTGACCATCAGTTCTAACCAGGAATTTCCTTAACTAAACTGACGTCTCTCTACAGAGAAGTCTCATTTCAGCAAACTGCTCCTTCCAATCAAAAATATTGTGCTGAAATTTTTTCAGGCAGATTCATTCTATACACACAATTACTTAGAAGTCAGAAAATTATATGACACATTTTAACAGATGCATATTAAAAAAAAAAAAACCAACAAAAAACGTCTTTTCCACAAGTCAGACTGCCCCAGGTTAATGCAAAACATCATTATAAACTGATTTTATTAAACTAATTCAAAGGACCGTGTGGACTTCTCCATTGCAGGTTAAACCATCTCAATTTTGTTCTGTTTTAATATGATTAGGAATCTGCCATGTTTAAATAGAAATCAGAGCACTATAACCACATTTTTGCTAGCCTGGGTGAAGATATGGATGATTGAGAAAATGCTGATAACAGCTAAGGCTCATCAGTGTCCCTTCTGAAGCTCCTTGCAAGATTATCCTTGGGAAGGATGTTACTATCTGTTTGGTACTAATTTTAACGTATAACTAGTATAATAATAAGCATAATGCAAATCAATACAATTAAATTTGAAAGACCGTATTACCAGTAAGAAAATTTCATAATCTCTTTTTATGTATATATTTTTTTAAAATCTCTAGGTGGGTTCCCCTATTTCCAGTAAAATCTTTCCTCTTCCAGCTAATTCTGCCAGGCAGGTTGGATTGAAAACTCAATGCTGGGCTCATCCTATATACAACTGTATTTGAAAAGAAGCTTTCAGATCTCTTTCAAATTCATTTGAAGTACCTAGAAACTGTCCACCAAGCTTTGGCTCAAGACTTTAATGCCCTGTAGTTAGCTTTACAATGCAAGATGAAGTGGAAGGGTTTTCACTGATAAGCTTTCTAAGAGAAGCCACCATGCATTTCTCAAACAAAAATGTGTTGAAAAAGAACCAACAGAAATAATAACATAAATGTTGATTTAAAAAAAAAAAAAAAGGCACGGGAAATATTTGTTATCCTTATTTATTTAATAAAGAAACATAATAAACTTGAATTTTTCCAAGTACAAACAACTTAATACGTCCTATGATATTGGCTGATATTTTCCTTGCTCTTTTCGTAGCTTGAGTGATTCATGTGGTAGCCTTTATTGAACAGAATAACAGAAAAAATGGTTGCACTCACCATGCTTATAGACAGTGTGGGCCAGCTATTGAGTTAGTGTCTTTTACTAAATCACTGCACCAGGAGGTTGTATCATTGTTAGATTTGGATCATCGTCTCCATTAATAAAGATCTGCAAGTGAGGTTGTTTGAAGTTTTTGAGGGGAGTTCTGCATACCATACAAAGATTTCGTTTCCTCTTCAGCTCTAAAGAAACATGCCACAGAATAGAAAACCCACTAGAAAACCAACCTTCCAGTTACAAAGGGTTTGAAAGCAATTTACAATTCAGTTTTAGAAAGTTGCACTGTAAACGTCTATAGTTAAGACCCTCTTTCTGAATTATTTTTTTTTGCATGATGACTTTTTTTTGTACAGGTTTTGGGTAGAAGACAGAACCATTTGTGACTGCATCAATACTATAGGGTCTCACAGCAGTGACAATAAAATGTTCAACTCAAGGGTGAAATGATCAGAGGAATAACTCTCTAAGATAATCAGTGACCAGCTAATTGTCCTTTACATCCCGCTCACTACTGGGCCTGACTCTAATGATATCAGCTGAATATATTTTAATGTAAATTGAAAATAAACCAAATATTTTTAGAACAACCTGACCAACACCACTTTTCTGAGTGAAGGCTGGCTTTTTCCTTGGGTTATATTGGGTTATATAGAACAGTTTATATAGTATGTGAAAAAAATCACATAGGAAATGCTCATTTTTTCTTAGTATTTTTCCATCTTTTTTTTTTCCCCCTAAAGCTTTGAAAGGAAAATAATTTAACCAGTTGTCAGCCAATAAATGCTTGTTTAGCAAGTAATGAATGTACTATTTTCTAATTAAACAGTTTCATTATAGGCAGAAGCTCATTGCTAATGATCAATAAATCCCATTGAGAAGAAAACATTTCAATCAGTAAGTCGTGTCCTCTGAGTGTCAGCCACTCTATAAACTCACAAGATACATATACATGTATAGATATATTTATGTGTGTGTGTGTGTATATATATATATGCATATAAATATAAAAATCGCATACTCTTTCTGGGTGATATGTACAGTCATAATAACATTACAGCATAAATACACAGGGAATCTGTATAAAGTTTCTCTAATTTGAGAAGCCTTGAGCAATTTTGTTTTTTGGGGGTGAGTTAGGGGTGGGGAGGGAGGAAAGAATAAAGAGTGCTTTCACTTTAAGGAACGAAGAGTAGTTCCCTTAAGTTAGAATCTAATTACATACAAGATTTAAAGGCAACAAAATGCCCAGAGGAACAGCCCTATGTTATACACCATAGACATGGGGTTAAAAGGGCAAGAGAGCATGATTATAATAATACTTATATAGTACGTTTCATTCCCTTATAGCACTTTGCAACCAGAAAGTCTTACAACACCCCTGTGAGGTAGGTAAGTATTATTATTCCCATTTTACAGATGGGTAAACTGAGGCACAGATAGGTTAAATTATTTGCCTAAAAATCATGTAGTAAGAATCAGGAATAGACCCCAGGGATCCTGATGGCAAATCCTCTGAATTAACTGATAGAACACTCTCGAGTGAATGCCTGAGACACCTCTCAATGAATGGAGAGAATATATTAGCCCATATTTACACAGATACATTGTCATCTTTTTGACATGTTGTCTTTACATATTCTGACTTTTTTAGAGGACAGATAACAATCGCCATAGATAAACTTGACTGCAACATCTCTTTAATTCTTGTTGCCAACCCCATGTGGATTTTGACTCCTTCACAACCTGGGATGTAACTAAATGTCAGTGACGATACACCTTAAATACATTCTTGATATCTTGCTTCTCCAAGGTGAAAAGCACTATTACTCTTCTTTAAAGTGCCATGGCTCATTACAGAAATCTCAAGATTTCCCATTAAATCCAACCAAAACCAAGTACAATCAGCTTGAAAATGAAAAAGATAGAAATTATCCGTCATGATGGACTTGTCTCTAAATTCCATAAATACTTTCTCACATTCTATCGAGGCTGAAAATATAATAATAAATAATAATCTAAGTTAGCACATAAAACCTCCGATACTTTTCTACAGCCACACATCCACCTTTCACCCCATTGTCATTTCTTTGGCCTGAAGCTGATGGACACATCAACCGTAAATACTACTTTGCCTACAGGAATGAGGATATATCTGTTCTCTAGTTTTATTGATTCCTGTATTTCTCATCCTTCCCCAATAATCTAACTGTACCATCTCAGAAAATGGAAGATGGACACTGAGGACAAAGGATTCAAAACCTCAAAATTTACCTACAGATCCAGAGGCAATTCCCCTCCCACTTTCTTGATCACACTGTCACAGCCATTACGCACAGTCCAATTGGTGTTGGTTTTAGTAGCAGTAGTATTTTTTGAGTAATATCGATGCACAGAGTTTCCGATAAGGCTGCTTAGCTCAGTGCTCCTCGGGAAAACAGAACCTGTCCCACTAAAAACAGAAGCTTTACCAGAGGAGATGGTGCTTTGGAGCACTACATACAAACGTGATGCACTACTTCTATGGCGAGTTTGATTGTGGTTTGAATCAAAGCAGATTCTTGAAACATACTAAAAAATTAGTGCTTTTATTAACAGTTTTACAAACAGAATCCATTACTGTCTGGTTGCCTGAAGAATAAGGATAGAACAAGCTATTTCTCTCATTATTTTGACATAATTTTCTTCTCTGTTGGTTATTTTTTTTTGTTATGTCTGGTGATGAGCAGTTGCAAGTCCCAAGAGGGAGGGCTTAGGGTAATAAACAGTTAAATTGCTGCTAATTTGATAGTTTACTTTGCAACAACTTTCCTCTTCAAGCAATGGGGATCCCGCAAGTTCTTATTACCTTGACTCTGAGTTCATCATGAAGAGTGTAAGCGTCATTAATCTCCATGGAAAAAGAGACCTTTTTTTTTTAAGTAAAAAAATATCAAATATAATAAATTTATGAAAGACCATTCACAACATATACAGTAAGTGTTACATTTTGCTACAGCAGCTGTGATTTTTTTTTTCTTTTTAGAATGCAAGGTCATACATTGCCATAAGTAAACACACTAATATGAGTAAGACCTTAAATGAATGTATACAGCCAGGCTTTATCTGTGGATAGATATACACTGTGTTTACTGTTTTACAGTCTAGCATATTCTTATTCACATCGTTGATATAACAGCTATGACCCTGCAAAGATTCTTCCTGTGCATATATAAATATAAATATAAATATTGAGCCAAGTCAAAATAAGCAGGGTCAAAGGTTATATGACTTATTAGACTTCTGTAGTTAAGGGTTAAAAACTCCATTGTTTCTTTTGCAACTAATTTTTAATGAGAAGGCTGCTTTAATCGTTGTGTAGTTACAGCATTACATTCTGTAAACAATATTTTAAAGCATTCTAAACAAACATTTAAACAATTGATTCTTTATCCTTGTCTGGCGAGAGAAGACAATCTATAGCCTCGTCGCTTCTGCTCGAGTCTGTGATCTTCAGCTGGAGATTATCACTGGTACCTCTGGTGACGCTGTCGTAGGACGGAGGGAAGGACGTGGAGGACAGAGTTTCTGATTTGTCTATTGGCCTGCCATAGTTTTCGTTCATCATGAACGCAATAAGACCCTCCTTCTCGGGCGCATCGTCCTCGAGGATGCTGCTGTCGAAAGTCCTGTGCCGGTATAGGTAAGATGCCTGCTTCAGGGAGCGCCGAAACAAATGTCTCCTGTAGGCCCGCTGGATGACGATGGCGGAGACCTCTTCTTGCTTCCGCCTGAGAGTGGTTGTAATCGGTTCGTAAGAGATCTTAGACGGATTCGCCGCCATGAACTTTTCTTCCATCTGTATTTTAAGGGCATCCATCTCTCCGGATTCTCCTAGCACCCTTTTTGTAAAAGCAAACAAAATATCCAAGCAGTGGATCCTGTCTCCACTGACCATGGGCAGGTCCATCGCGATGAGTTTGATTTTGTTTGGTTTTGCTATGCGCAAAGGTTCTGACAGCGCGTCTGCAAAGTCTGAAAGTGCAGAATACTCAATAAACTGAGTGGCTTCAGGGTCAAACTTCTCCCAGATTTCATAGAACATATCAAAATCATCCTCGCTTAGAGGCTCTGTACTTTCCTCAGTGGCTACACTGAAGTTCTCTAAAATAATGGCTATGTACATGTTTACAACAATGAGAAATGATATAATGATATAAGTAACAAAGAATAAAATCCCTACGGCAGGGCTCCCGCAGTCTCCCTTTGAACCGTTCGCATTGGGAAGGTTTGGGTCGCAATACGGTGGCCCGGTGTTTAAGATAGGGTTGAGAAGACCATCCCAGCCAGCTGACGTCGTGATTTGGAAGAGACAGAGCATGCTGTTAGCAAAAGTTTGGAAGTTGAACATATCATCGATCCCATGCTCCTTCTTAACGTAGGCAAAGTTAGCCATGCCAAAAATGGCATAAATGAACATGACCAGAAAAAGCAAGAGGCCAATGTTGAACAGAGCAGGCAGGGACATCATTAAGGCAAAAAGGAGAGTTCGAATTCCTTTGGCTCCCCGGATGAGTCGTAGGATCCGGCCGATCCGAGCCAAGCGAATGACTCTGAAGAGCGTGGGGGAGAAGAAATATTTCTGGATGATGTCAGAAAGTACAGTGCCTTGAAAAGAAAAGAGACAAATAATGAGTTAGAACGTGGGAAATAACCCCAGCTTCCCTTTAAAGCAATCACTCGGGATTATGGACAAAATCAATGAAAAGCTCCCCAGACTGGAGGAGCAGCAAAGGGAATGGCATTGTCATTCTCAGTGAAGGGAAAGGCATTGTCACTGGTGTTTTCTTGCCCTTTTAATCCATGCAAACTCTTGAAACTATGAGCAAAATTGTCAATGGCAGCAGCAGCTTTATTAAGGGAAAGTTTGTCTATTGGGAATGAGAAATCAGGATCGACTCACATAGGACACAGGCATCTGCAGCTTTTGGCCTGAGAAATTTATCCTGAGTGCAACTGGTCAGATGTTTTTTGCTATGACCATATTTTTGTCTGGAAACTGTTAGCAAGTTAGCACTGAAGTACTTGTGTGCTGGGTCTCTTAGGTACCTGAGGCAGCACCAGAACACTGCAGGTTCTACTGGAAATCCACTTGGTTGTTCAATTACTGTTTTTTCCAGTTTTCCTGATGGGCTGAGAAGGAACTAAGGGCTGAGATTATGCTAGCAAGGAAACAAGCTTACATCCTTATACCTAAACTCTTCCTGTAGAAACAGAGCAGATTGTCTAGTGCCAACAGTCCCTGGCTGGGCTGAGCTGTGCTGAGCTTGTGTCTCCCAGCCCAGTCTGGGAGAGAGCTCTTTGCCATAGCCCAAGCCCTCAGACACTGAAATGACCTGGCTGATCAGGTTGGGCTGGAAGACATGTCTCCTTCAAAATGGAGACTTTTGGAAAAGCCAAATTTCTGAATTCCTTATGCTCACTGAATCAGTTGACCATCTTCCTGTTGCTATTTTATTTCCAACTTCAGTAAAAATTATTTTGGCAGGATTTCAGGTTCTCTTTTGACCTGTACTTCTGTCACTCCTAACATACTATCTCTGGTTGAGGCTGCAGAACAGCAAAAGGTATAAATTAACAATAAATCTGTGTCCTTCTGCTTCATCCCCTGGGTATATGAAGGTCTGGAGCTCTAGTGACAACAGGGCTGAGAACATCCAGACTCACTGCACCTGCCTGAGCTTTTCCTCAAGGACAATTTCATACTGTTTTAACAAAAACTAAATAGTAAAACAATAGTAATCCAAATGTGCACTTTTCATGTGGCTGTTTTATTTCTCTGTCTTTGGCTGTGATGCAGAAGAAGGGTGAAGTGTATGGTGCCAGTTCTGGACCATATTTTGCCAGCATGAACCATTAAGCGTACATTGAAACCAGTACTGTGGTATAATAAACCTCATGTTTTTGCTGATCACACAAATCGTTGGTAGGCAGTGACAGTACTCCAGGTGGGACCTCACCAGAGTGGAGTAGAGGGTGAGAATCACCTCCCTCAACGTGCTGGCCATGCTTCTTTTGATGAAGCCCAGGATACGATTGGGGCTTTCTGGGCTGCACTTGCACAATGTTGGATCATATTGAGCTTTTCATCAACCAATATCCCCAACCCCATATGATGATTACATATTAAAATTATGTTTAGGATTCAGTTCTCTGAGTTGGGAGTGTATATTATTACCTGAAGATTTTAACTTTGGCTAATTTTATGTCTGCCTTTTAAACTTTGGAGTTTGGGTGAAAACTCAGGTTCACCTACCTACGATAGACAGAATGACAACAACAAAGTCAAATATGTTCCAGCCATTGGTGAAGTAGTAGTGTCGCAGAGCCAGCATTTTAAAGATGCATTCTCCAGTGAAGATGGCAACAAAAAGCATGTTTATTTTATAGAGGATGTTCACTTTTTCTTGACTTTGGTCATCTGTTTCCACCATCATGGTAACCATGTTAAGGCAGATGAGAATCATGATGGAGACATCAAAGGCTTGTTTTGAGACAACATCGAAAATAAAACCTTGGTATTTGTTCTGGAAGAAAGAAGGTTTAGTTAGGAAATTTGAACCATGTCAAAATGATGACAGCATTGTATCCTGATTCATCAGAATGTAGAGGAAAATAGACAATATACCGCTTCTGATGGAAACTTCATAAACTTAAAGATGATGACGAGTCATTGTATGACAGAGTTTTCAAACCCGTTTACTCCTAATGCTTCCTGAAACTACTGAAAAAAACCTGGGCTGGAGCCAGTAATTCAGTCAACACAGGCATGTTGCCACTGGCATATGTAAATTGCATACGTAAATTGGACTTTCAGTCAATACTGCAGAACAGTGGGAATTTTGTGCCACAGGTCACTGGATTTGCAAATATTGTCCTGAATCACAACATGTAAATACTAAGGGGATTTCATCTGGGAACAATCCCTCTTCCTACATTGAAAGTTGCATTGTATTTATACTACTAAATAAATATTCAGTTATTGCATACAGTTCAACTGAGTTATGCCATTCTTACCAGTGGCCTTGGGATTGGCTTTTGAGGTTTTTTAGATCCCAGCTTTTTCATTGCATTATAGTACTTTTTCTGTTCTTCTGTCATAAAGATGTCCTGGCCACCTAAGTATAGGGTGAGAACAAAGATATTACTTTTGATGAAAAGAGCTCCACTGCTTCCATACAAAGTTCAGGGATGCATCCTCTTCTGTTTTCTTATTTCTCTTTTCGTGTAGCTTTCAGCAAAATATTTAAGAAGGGCTTGATGAGATGCAGTGCTAGGAGCTGCTTATTGCATGGAGGTGAAGGGCAGGAGACAGAGAAGTGCAGGCAGCTAAGGAAGAGCAAGACTCAGACTCTGTCTGCACTCAAGTCCAGGGTAAGAGGGGAAAATAGAAGAACCTCAGCCCTTTATTCAGAGCCTACAAAGCAGTGAGAAACAGATCTCAGGCCACACTGCTCCTCCTTGACACTTTGGTGCAGGGAGGTGATGGGTTGAGGGGAACAGGTTGCACTGCTCTGAGGGACAGTGGTGTTTGTGCATGGGGGACACCAGAGCAGTCTGTCCCCCTGTGACAGGGTTTGTGCCCAAGATCCCATCTGCTTGGGGCTACTTCACTGCTTTATGTGGGGAGTATATTCCCCCAGCCTATATCTTCAGGATTCATCATTTTATGAGGACATAAGGGGCTGCTACAACTTGTGTTTTTGTGAAAGTCCTGCAGGAGGATTTCTGCAGCTGGCCTGTCAGTGTTAATCTCCAGGCTAGTATGGCAAAGCCACAGCTTATCAATCTATCCCTTGCCCTGGTCTCTGCAGCAATCACAAGGTGACGTGTAGCATATGCACTACTTATCTTTTTCTTTTGTTGGTTAAAATTGTCAATGATGACACCAATGAAAAGGTTCAATGTGAAGAAAGACCCGAAGATGATGAAAATCACAAAGTACAGGTACATGTATAAATTATATTCCCATTGAGGCTGCTCCTCATACTGCAAAGGGAAAAAGGAAAATGAGAAAATGACACTATCTCTGCACATATCAAAATATTAATGCAGTTAGAAGAAAACTCTCCATTGGCAATAAATTTTATGAAACAGGAAAAGCAGTGTAACTCCCCATAGCAGAGCCTCTGCTCCTCAGTCTCTGAAGTTTACTACTGGCATTTACAATGCCATGGTCATTGCAGCTGCATTTCACAGCACTGTCACAACCATCACACTGCTCCAGAAAGTGCAACTCCAGAATAAATCCTATAAAATGTTCTCATTCTGAACCCCGAAGGGGAAAAGAATCAAATTTCTAATTATCTCTAATCTTATATGAATTAATGGTACTTATAAAAAACAAAAGTATGACTGGAGTATAATTAAATGTTACTGACAACCACTGTATTTAGAAATACATCTTTTCCTTTTATGAACAAGATCTCTTGCTGAAGAACTGAGCAATACAGCCAGATAGCCTTAAATCCCATGTACATTTGGCAAAAACACTCAGATTTGCCCTACCACCTCCAGGTATTCTAACCAAGATGCCAGAAGCTCACATTTCCCTAAATGCTGTATTTTCTCTTGTACAACCCATGCATTTCATTCAGCAGCAGGGAGGATACACACACCTGTACATATAGTATGTGGATAAATCATCATGAGCTATGTTATGCAAAAGTGCTCCTCTGCCCCTATAATGCCATGAGGTTTTTCTACCCCTAAGTCCTTCATTTAGGACTCAAAACCTTGTTACTCAAATGTTTCCTGTCAAATTCCCATTACCAGATAGATACCTCAAAAATGAACAGTAAGTTTAATCTTGTTTAATAAGTTTAATCTTGTTCAATAAGTTTAATACCTTTAGTATTATTAAAAGAGGGAAAAGAGACAACAGGTCCTTCAATAAAAAATGAACCATAAATCATGTGTGATGTATGTAGCCCTTGCTACATCACTGGCAATTTGGATGTATTTTTTTCTGTCGTTGTTATTAAACACCATGAATGCTGCAAAAGTCAATGGAAAAGGAAATTATTCATCCCCTTGTAGTGACCTACCTCTCGTGAATCCACTGCTGCATACATGATATCCATCCAACCTTTAAATGTGGCCTGAAAAAAGAACAACACAAAATACATAATTAAACCTATTAGATAAGTATATCTTGAAATGATTCTATAACCTCTGTGATGACTTCTCAAAATACAATGTTGAGCACGTTCTTCACAGTTAATGAATTGCTTCTCCTTTACAGCATTACGGATCCATGAGTTTATCTTCATTTAGATATTTTAATCATTCCAGAATAGTTTTCTCCTGGATTCTCTCATTAATGTTTTCTGATTTTCTGCACTTGTAGGGATAAAAGAGAAGTTTTAAAAAAGATTTTAAAAAGGAGAGAAAACGTGGCAATTAAATCTTTGGAAGTTTTGACAAAATATTCAAGTAATGAAGAGAGATGGCTACACACGACAACTCAGAGTGATGTCCTGCACAAGTCTTGGACCAGTTGAGATGGATCCCACCCATATTGTTCAGACTGATGGCAGTGCCTGTGGTGTAGGATCCCACTGAAGCTTGGATTCTGCCCTCTTTAAACCAGGGTAAATCAAGGCAATGTTAAAGCACAGGGGGTTGCATCATTCACAGCTGACCTGAGAGGAGCAAAGACAACCCACCCCTGTTGTGAGCCTGGCCCTGGAAACTCAGTCTGCTTTACTGCTCAGATTGTATTTTGTTTTAAATCAAGGAGTTTAATTTATATATATATATATATATAT
>NW_008601047.1:0-15548 GCF_000691845.1 Merops nubicus | reverse complement strand
TATATATATATATATACACATAGTATTCTATAGTTCTGAGGGCTTCCTGTATCTTTGCCATGACCAGCTGAACCCCCATTTTTGAGAGCTGCAGACTTCTACAAGCCCTGAGGTGACTGTAGTTGCAGGTAGTCAGCTAGGCCAGCCATGTCCTGCAAGTCTGGATTAGTTTGTGGTGTGAGGCTGCAGCATGGCACAAAGTGGCACTTCTGATTGCTGCTACTTTCCCCCACATTTCTAGAGAACTTAACTCAGGGCTGCTCTCTCTGGCCCTGGACACTTCATCAGTGCAGGTGGGACAGTGGGTTTCAATCTCAGGGCTCTTCTGCATTTCGTTGTGACATTGTCTAGCTCAATGTTCTCAACTTTTCTTTTTGTCCAATCCTTACTTACAGCCAGAATGCTTATGACAACCACAGTTATCAGCATTATAGCAAAATTAACCTGAATCTAACTTAGGTTTATGGTCCTGCTTTAACCTTCCAGGGTTGTGAAGCCTGTTTTGGAAGCTGCTGCTCTGTCTTTGTAATCAATCTATAGCATGCCATCAATCACTCAATATCATTTGC
Source organism: Merops nubicus (assembly GCF_000691845.1). Classification (NCBI taxonomy): domain Eukaryota; kingdom Metazoa; phylum Chordata; class Aves; order Coraciiformes; family Meropidae; genus Merops; species Merops nubicus. The sequence goes on along the minus strand of NW_008601047.1, from coordinate 14,979 downwards.
TTTAGATTATCAGACCTTGCACGAGTCTCCTGGATTTCTAGCATGCCCATAGATTTGCTAACTATTCACTCTCTGGATTTGCCTGATCCCTTCAGGTGGAAGAGTCCGCAAACAGCCTCAACTTCACAGAAGGGGCACTCCACCCTGGCAAATGCTCCTGGCACCTGCTGGAACAACAGACTGGGAAGCCTTCGCCAGCTCCATTAGTCTCCACGTTACAGGGACATTGAAAATCCCCAAGCTAAACCAAAAAGCCTTGTCTGGAGGCTTTGTCTTCCTCAGGAGCAAGCTACCTTCCACCCTTCCTCAGTGACTGGAGAGAACAGCTTGGAAAAGCCCTAATTTTCCAAAGATAAGCAATTAGCTATATAAATGGAATGTTATGGGTTTCTTTAAAGGCCCTGCTTGAACATATTTTTTCCATGACTCCCCCTTGACACCATTAGGTCTTCCTGACTGTTCATTTTGGATTATTTTATTTCAAAATACGTTTAGAAGCTTAGGTTCTAATGAAGAGCAACAATTACCCAACTAACAATGAACTTAACCAACCACCCGAGGAGCTGGAATGATTTACAGCTTTCAAAGGAGCTGATGCTAGCTTGCCTTTTGTCTTTCTGCTTAATGCCTCTCTAATACTCTTCTCTGGACACAATGACTTTCTGAACCATTTTTTCTCCTTTTTTGTCTTAAATAGAATGCTCAGTCCCTCCACCACCTAATTCTCTGCATACAAAAGAAGATTTAATATCCTTTAAATTACTACAAAGAACAAACCTACCAGATGGCAGACTTCGTTGCTCAAGGGGGATGCAGGCTGCTTTTCTTGGAGGAAGCATTTCAATGCGGTTTTGAAAGAGATAGTCAACTAGATGTATTAATCTTTTCCTTAGTGGAGTGCTGTGATATAACTCAGGAGAGCTGCAAGCAGAGGGGAATACAGTTCGTGAGTCAACAGAGGAAAGAAATGGAGCTGCATGAGGAACCTTTCCTGCTAATTTCTTAAATCTCTTTGAGAAACTCATTACCTGTGGCCTTGAGCATCTCTGCAGAAGTTTTGAGATGCACCGTCTGGATCCTAGGCAAAACTTTACAAACTTGAAGCAAGATTTAAGAGAGTTACTGGCACTCAAAGACTGCTTCTCCAAATTTAAAACAAGGATCTTGCTGACATATAATCAATGCCTATCAGGAAGAAACTGTTCTGTTTTGCTCTCCATTTTTCTTATGCCAGAAGCTAGCTTGCTAACAAGATTAGTTGATTAAAAGGAGAACTTCTTTAAGAGCAAAAGTTTTGCATCTCACTTATTTTCCAAGTATGTGGATGAATAATTCATCTGAGACATAGCTAAATAATTTATCTTCATAGATTATTTGAGAAGAGATCACAATATTTACATATGGACCTATTGTTCAGACTTATCTGCTAAATCATTTATTGGAATAATATGTGCTCTCTGTCTCATTTTGTGTCCAGTTCCTTGGAAGATGTTGATATTCTGATGATGTGATGTGTTTCTGTTCCCAAGTCTGTAAGTGTAACTTTTTGGAATTATTTTGTGATGCGAACGGTTGTTGTTATGAGCTTGAAATGTGTTTTCACGCTAAATTCACACTCGGTGAGTATTCCTACCAGAAAATGTCTTCTCTAGGATAACTGTGGAAAGCAAATACCAAAAAGGAAGGAACACAGTCAGCGTGAATCCATAAATAGATTCAGATGAAGAGAGATGTGTTTGCTGGACACAATCTCTCTTGTGAAGCAATGTGATAAAGGAGGAGACCTCAGATTTACAAGGTAGAAATCACTATATGCCAACCTGCTAGATATCCTGCATGGACAGCTTGGAAGACAATCAGCTGCCAGACCTCCTACCAAACAAACGTGATCCACAGTCACTTGTGTTCTTCTTGGGATATAGGTTACACAGAAGATGTAAAGCAAAGCAAAGTGTAAAGTTACATATGAAATGAAGAAAACTGAGAAAAGATAAGAAGGGAATATTAATGGGATGACAACAATCTCAGCATTAAGGATGAGGAAAATAGGGTACTTTGTGTGTCTTCAAAATAAAACAACAGTCTGTACTAATGGCCACTACCTGATACCTTGGAAGCAGGAGAATCATTGCCATCATGATCTAGTGATCAGCTTTCACCCTGAATATGGAGATCTGATCCCCTTATCTTTGCAAGTGCTACTGGGATACCTGCTTGGTAATAAGAAAAGAATTCAACCGAACAACAGCCCATTCATCCTAGTGCTGCATCAGGAAAAAATCAAGTGTTTATCTGGAAATTTAATTCTCTGCAGACTTTTGCTTCAAATCATGTTTTCTGTAGGTCAGTATGTATCTTAATGTAGCCAGAGAGAGGCCTTACTCTCACCAAAAGTCAGTTAAACTATGTTTCTCCCCACTATGGAAGAGCAGATTCAAACAACATACCTGCCACAAGGTAGTCCTATAACTCAATGGGGAAAAACAAATATTCTTTATTTAATCCCAGCTATCAACTGGGAGGACAGGTTGCAGTTTTGTCCCTCTTTAATATTCACATCTTTCTCTAAATACTGAAGGGTGTCTTCGGGCCAACTAGAAAGAACATTGACTTCTTTTAAAGCTTTGGCTATGTCTATACAGGGATGGTGGTTTTCTGTATATTTATATGTACATTTCACACACTATATCAAACTTTGTAGGCCACCCTCCTTGTTATGACAGTTCAAAATGTTTCTCTTGACAATCCTTGGGCATACACTGCTTGCTCAGTACTTGGGAGTTGCCCTGATGTCCAGCAGTCCCTTGCTCTAGTCTGTCCTCTACAAATTTACTGGTAGTACATTGTGGGATGACTCTCCAAAACTACAAGAATACTGGTCTGGAGGGCTAAGTGTAGTAAACTGCCAGGCTCCCATGATTCACATCCTTTCCTGCCATCCATTAATGTTCCTGGCACCATTTTCAAATTACTATTGGGCAGCAGATGGACGACATGCTGCTAAGTGCTATGATTATGAGGTTCATTAATATGGATGGGATTATGCACATGCATTTGTAGTTGGGCAAGCAGAAGAATTGCATGTGGGGTTTCCTACGACACTGGATACTGAGGTGATACAGCTGTATGAAATGATGCTGTAGGAAGATGAGATCAAATTTTGTGGACTGCTTATGTGAAGCAGTTTTTTTTTTAGCTGACAAAAATTTTTACTTGACAGAAATTTTGTTTCAGGGCTCACATAGGCAGCAATGACTGGTTGGCCACAGTAGTGGTGCAGAACTGGATGACCACTGCCAGTGGCAAAGCTTTTGGATGACAAAGAAATGTGAGCAGAGTCTGGAGGTACAAGAGAAGAGCGTAGCTATGAATGTGCACATACGAGTGGGCAAACATGTCACCATTGCCTCTGACATCTTACTGTTCATCCAGAGCTCACCAGCTGGGCTTTGGAGATCAGCTACGGCAAATGTTGTCATGGGGATTTGAAATGGGGAGGTTCCTGCTCTGCCATGTCATAAGCCTGGAAATGTGTAAGAGTTGGTGCTAGCTTTAAAGGGTGGTAAATGATAGACACACATGCCTAATCTTTGCCAGTAGGAAAAGGTTTTGTCCATGGGTTTTGAGAGGCTCACTGATCACTATAAAGTATTCATTGACAGTAATGTGAAGTGGAAAGGTCTGTGATGCTGTGTTATTGCAAAATTTGGATCTGGGTGCTGGAATGGAGAGGGACTGTTTACTTCCAGAGGGGTTACGAACACTACGGTTCCTCCTCGTGTTTGTTGGTGGTTTCAGCATGAAGGAAGAATTACTTAGCTTTGTGTGGAGCAGTTGCAGATGATCGCTGGCATGTACTTCAGGAAGATGGATAGCAGGGAGGTGGTACTTCATGAGAAGGGTGGGTGTTTCTCATCATGATGTGCCTCATGTGATAAGTGCCTGCATTTTTTTTGCACATCCATAAGAAAGACATCCTCAGGAATGTGAGTGGGAGCAGGAGGCAGAAATTTAATATTTTAGGCAGATAGTGAAAGCATCTTTGCAAAATAACCAAAATAGTCATGACCAAAACATAATCGATATTTGGTGTGCTAAGGACAGAGATTTTTGGCCTATGAATGCATTGTAACCAAGGAAATGTCTTCCTGTTTGATGTTTGCTGGTGTGTGGGCATGATCTGTCATTTAGGGGTTGAGCTGGATCTGTATGACCTTTTCCAGTCAAAAGCACCAAAATGAATTTGAGTGAGGAAAGTAACACATGATGTATTGAATAAAAATCCACAAACTGCAGTGAGGAAATATACAGACATAATAGCTGTGGAAGAGACGCCTGGTTGGACTAAGGACGTATAGGACAGCAGAAAGGTGACAAAGTGGGGCTGGCAGTAACAAGAGCCCTAGGATGGTATGTGCCCTCAGTTGCAAATGGTTCTCTGTGCCAAATATAGTCCCCTCAGATGTCTGCCTTTGTGCTGCCTATACAGTCCCTTCTTCCAGGGTCCCCCGTTCCCATTCTCTGGGAGCACCTCAGGAAGTGCCATCTCCCCGCTGCCTCTGCAGCCCCTCTGCTGGGATGCGTTCAGTTGTCCCTGGCAGAGATCCTCTCACACATTTTTTCCCATTCAGGTATCTGCCAGCCTCCCTGTGCATGATAATGCTCCTCTTCACACAGGTTCCATGCTACAAGTGCTAAGGGAATTGATAAAACCTCTAAGTGCTTATTGTCCATTCCCAGTTTCCATGACAACCATGATAAAATGTTTCTTTCCCCACATTTCAGGAATCACATTCATCTCCTTTCTTCTCACTTTGCAGTTCCCTTGAGGAGGAGGCAATCCCTACCTGGCTGCTTCCACAGGGACAGACCCTACTATGGCAAAGGCTCAGTGCTGCCTGCAGCCCCAGGGCAGATGTTAGGGCGAATGGGGTAGCACTGGGTAGCTGGAGGACATCACCTTAGTACAAACTCCCCAACAGTTCCTGTCTGAAGAGGCAGTCGTCACACTAGGACCACACCAGGAGCCAGTGTCTGCCAGGCTGGCTCTCCCTGCACCTGCAGGAGTGGATGAGGAGAGCCAGCTCTGTCCCACGAGAGCATCTTTGCCTCACAGGGGTGTGCAGTGCCATATGAGCTTTGATTTCCCCTACAAAATATCTACAGATCAGCACAAGCGTGCTGAAAATTGACTTGCCCAGCACACTTCCTAAGCACTTCACAGCATCCTAAAGTCTGCATGCCTCTTGGTCAGCCTCAGTAGCTCAGTTGCAGGAGCTCACTGCTGATCTCTTACCTTCTTAATCAACTCAGTGAAATAATGACCTAGAGAATCTTTTCTAGAGAATTTTCTGTCTGGGATGTATTACTATTACCCTTATACTGGGTTCACAGTGTGCTTAGTTATTTAATCATTGTGTTGCTGGTGCCCTGAAGGCTGCGTTGTGTGAGCTGCTGTGGGTGCAGGGGCTGAAGAAACAGCCAGTAACACAGGAATGGGATGTGAGGACAGTGGGTCTGGCTAGCAGCTGCAGCGTGGACGTGGTAGGCAGCACGTCTGTAAGTCCTGGATGAGTTCACTTTGAGTTGAGTGATGCATGTACAGAGGGAAAGAGGGTTGAATGCTAAACAAATAAAGAGACAGTACTTGGACAACAGAGATTTCATATATTGTCTAAGTATGTATTGTACAATTTCTATGTATTTATACATATCTACTTCTGGAGGTTGCCTCGGCACCATGTTCAGTGAAGCTTTTCTCAAGGTGTTCGAGTGCATTGCTCAAATCTGCAAGGTCTTTGCCCATCACTGTCTGCCTTTGCTAATGTCCACCTTGGCAGACACAGGGGCACTTCTGAGGTAAAAAAAAAAAAGATCCTAGGAGTTACATTTTATCTTGCTCCTCACTGGCAATAGGCAATGCCTGGGAAAATGTTCTATCCCACCACTGTCCTATCTGGCAGCATAATCTGTACAGCACACCTGTAGTATCAGGGATGTTATCTGCAGAAATATTGTCTAGCTCCTCATAAACAGAACAAAGAGTGGGATCACTGCCTGCCTGCAAACACTTCTGCCAGAGTGGTCTTGCCTTCCTGCTGCACCAAAACAGATCCAGAAGGGTCACCCCTCTCCCATAGCTCTCCTCATCCTGATGGTTCTTCTCCAGATGGAAATCAAACGTGCAGCTCTGGAGAGGCAGCCTCATGAGGCCCTTGCAGGGTCTGAAGAGGAGCTGTGCAGCACTGCCAAATTAACGCGCTCCTCTCAAGCACTGGGAAACGATAGCACCAGAGAGCTGGCATCTAGTCAAGACGTCGCTGGAGCTGTGGTGGACACACAGGGGTACCTTACTGGTTAATGTCTGGTAACCTACCAGAAGTGACAATGTTGGTACCAGAGCTTGCTGAAGATCAGAAGTTCTGGCTCACCAAGAATAATATTTATCTCGCCTTTTTCCCCAGAGTTTCAGCAAATTTGGGCCAAAGACCCATAACCTCAACACTTCTTATGCCAGGGAAAGACTTTCCAAATACATCTTTCTGGCCCCAGAGTTCACAGTACCCCCAATCTGGAGATGTTGTGGATCCAGAGGAAGTCAGCCCAGAGCCTAGCTTCAGGTTTGACTTGCTGAACCTAACACGCTCTACATGAGATATTCAACACTTGAAAGCAGCTGTTGGCCTGAAACTTTTGTGGAAAGTTTCCAGCCAAACATAGTTTGAAATGAGCTTCCATGAACCCTAGAGACCAAAGGGCCTCACTGGGAAGTCAACCAGTACCTATCCGCAGAGGTTCCTTGTCAGTCCATAGGCATGACCAGATGAAAGGCCCCAGAGGCGAGCCGTCATCCACACTATTTAATCATTATCTTGCTCCCTGGCCTGGTGCTGCCTGGTGCCAGCCAGAGCTCTGCTGGCTAGTGCCCCGGCACGGCATGGAGGGCAGCATGCACCAAGGACCATTCCCAAATGAGCACCAGGGGCCAGGCTGCACCAGCTCCAACACAGTCCTCCCCATGCCATCCTCCATCATACATCCGCCATCAGTGCCACACTTTTTCCATGCCCCCATTTTCATAGTAATAAAATATCCCTCTGCCCAACTGCCACCCTCTTTCAGTTTCTTTGAACTGGAAAAAAAAGAAAAAAAAAAAAGTACAAAAATACAACACTAGTATTATATTAGGGCTACAGGGGCAGCACATGGGGACCAGATGAGACCCAGCATCAGATGTGTTATGGACTGGAAGTGTCTAAACTGTGCCAGTTGGCTTCAGGGCCAGGGAATGGTCCCTGAGTTGATTTTATTTATTATTTCACACCTAGACTAGCTAACAAATTTGGTATGGAAGTGAGCAGCATGAGGACATCAGGCACTTTTTAATCAAACTAATTTAGTTCTTCTGGTGTAACATCTCCTTAATGAAGTTATTGTGAAAGCACCTGGAGATACAGGTATGTTGTTCTGCCCGCATAATAGGTTCATAAGGGTGCTGAAGATGAAGGATGATACACTAGAGGTTCTTCAGATTTCTAAAGGGATGAAAATGCTCAGAGCTGCCCACCTCTTCTGTACATACTGATTGTCATTTTGGTAGTGGTGTTACAGATGCCCATTATTTGCCCAATTCCTCACAGACATTATGAGACAGTTTCTACAGGGACTTACCCCCTGGAAAGGCAGTGTACAGAATGGGGGGTGGGGGTGATCCAAAGTTGGAGGATATCAAATAACTTATTTTGGATTTTCAGTCCTCTAGTTTATGAGTAGTTCTTTGGAAATCAGCCTGGGATTCCTCGGTCTGTTGAAAGAAAGACATTTGAAGGAAGACTTAAAGAGAAGGGCCAAAGAAGGGATTGGCTGGCTGCACAGCTAATTCCATATCATAACCATGAACATATCTATCTCCCAGTCATTCCCATTACATCTAAATAGACCTGTTGTAATGAAGCACTGAGAGGTGAAAGAGAGGGGCAATGTACTAATCTGTTACTGCTGGAGATACCATTTCCAGTTTAATGGAGGTCACACAGGAAAATAAGCGTGGTTATCTCAGCTGATTCTCCAGGGCATATCCGGTGGCTAATTTTCCTGAAATCTCCTGGTTCTACATTAGCTAAGAATCTGCATAAATGACTATGAGAGAGGACACTGAGTTTACATCCCCTTGGTTTTATTTAACATTGCAGTCTTATTACCTGGGGTTTACTCTTCTGGTGTGATGCATTTTGCTTCTCTCAGATAAAGCAAAGTAATAGCTACCCAGAGGCCTGTAAAGTACACAAACGGGGCTGAGCTGGAAAGGCCAGCCCTACAGATATGTTGGACCATGCCAAAGAGCAAGGTGAACAGATTAAGCTACATAAATATTTAAAGAGCTGTAATTATGACTAGCATGGCCTCACTCCCAAGGTTCGTTATTATATGTGCACATGGCAGAAAAGTAACTACTCATGACCTTTTTCCATGTGCTTTTTCTTATTTTTTTTGACAGAGTGTTTTTCACGCCCTAAAATGTTCCTGGCTAGCACTGCCTCCCTGGAAGGTGTCAGGAGATTTGTCATGTCTTTCTGCGAGGCCAGGAAAAATCCAAGAGATGTTTCAGAAGCAAGTAGGGGTAGAGGTTGGCTTTTGCCCAGGTGTCACCCTGTGCTTCTGGGCTTGGGGCAAGGAGGCAGAGGTTTTGCAGCACGGTGGAAGCTCTTAGCTAAAGCTCAGCAGAACCTGAGCATCCCTTGCTAAGGACACCAAGTGTCCCAGCCTCAGACACAAACACATTCTCCTCCTGGTGGGATAACTCCAGCTCATCCTTAGCCTCAAGACCACGTATTTGCAACTCCTAGGCTTAGCTGTTGTTACAACTCTCCTTGAGGTATGCAGTCTCACAAGCTAAAAAAGCTTCAGCTGGTACAAAGCACAATATCCTCTTTGCTTAGCAACACAGGTTTCCATGATCACCTCACTCCACGAGCCTCCCTGTTGCCTCATCACTCATAAATCAAGCCTGACACAAGGTCTCCACCATCCTTGGGTGGAGGGAATGGGTGGCACAGCTCCCCCATCCCTGCTGCTGTGTTCAGCAGCAGCAGCCACCTTCCCATGAAGGTGTGAGTCAAGGTTCAAGGCATACACCCACACCACTCCTGCTCTTCCAAACATGGCACAAGTCTGTGCCTGTGCCCCTACCCACCATGCTCACGGCTCAGGAGGCTCTTTCAGTTTCTTTGAACTGGAAACCAAACAAACAAAACCAACCAACCAACCAACCAAACAAAAAAAAACAGAACTAGCAGCACTACAGCACAGCAGCTGTGCCTGTGTTAAACCAAATGTGATGGTGGTGGACAACATCTGCTGGACCAAAGCAAAATTTTTGATGGCTGTGAGCAAGTTTTGAAGACATTTCCATTAAGAAAGGGGAAGGGAAGGGAAGGGAAGGGAAGGGAAGGGGGAGCAAGAGGGAAAAAAGACAAAGAAAGTCTGAGTAAGGGAGGATGTGTCCCTGGAAAGTCTGCAAGCACACCTGTATTGCACCCACCAGCAGCCCACATCCAGACACAGCTCTTAAAGTGCCCATGGAGCAAGAAAAGTCACATACATGCAGAGGGGGGAAAAAAATATTAAGGAAAGAGAAAGAAAGACAGGAAGGGAAGGAGGAAGAAAAGAAGAAAAGAAGAAAAGAAGAAAAGAAGAAAAGAAGAAAAGAAGAGGAAAGGAAAAAGCTTGTTTGCTGCCCTGCTCTTCCCTACAGCTAAATTAATTGTGTGTTACTCCTGCCGTCTGGATGCCGGCAGTACTCCCACAACACTGACTTTAATAGGAGTGCAGATTGCAGGATCAGGCCCACAGTGTCTTGGAAAAGATGAATAATAATCACTGTGTGGAGAAATACTGCAGTTTGCAATTCAAAGAACACTTTAAATCTGCTTAGCAATTTGTAACGCCCACAGCAGCACACTGTGCAAAGCTGCAGTTATGAGACAAATCACTTCTCCATTAAGCATGGCTCTGGGATGTGCCTTATGGCAGCATGCCCAGAGAGCAGGGGGGATGGAGGGCAGAGGGACGCTGTGCATGGGGCAGGAGAGGAGCTGAGAGGTTTGCTTTTTACAGCACCAGCATCTGTCACCCCTTTACAGTTATCTTCTGGGCTCGCAGCAATTAATCCCCACACAGCCAGACTCCAACATCAGTCCATCTGCAGATGGTTGTGCCCCCCCTCAGATCCAACCATCTCTCAGTACTGATGACTTTCCTTCAACAGTGTGGCTGCGAGTTTTTTCCAAATGATGGTATTTTTCACAAGTGCAAATCTCGGTGTCATTTGATGAAGCCTTTCCTGGGCAGCCTGTTGGTGCTCCCTTGGCCACCCAGTGTGCTGCTGGCAGTTTAACCAACCTCACCCACACCCAAAACATCTCTCTGCTATGCCAAAGCACAACAGAGGCCCTATAAAACCTCATTTTAAGGGTCTTCCTCTTTCTTATTTAAGCCTTTGACATCCTACTAGTCTTCCAGAGGCAGAAAACATCTCCAGATGCAAGAAGCCCTCGGCTGACTTGCAGCTGTCTCACACTAGCAGGAGGCACTGAGCTGCTCGGGGCAGGAGTAGGCAGCAGGCCCCAGTCTCAAACACCACTAGCTTGTGTAATCATGTTTGACATGCACTCACTGCTGAGCTTGCCTGCATCACACCAAGAGCAGGCAGCCTGGGCAAGCGTTGGGAGCCCATGGGGAGAGGAGGGCTGGGAGCCCATGGCAGGGAGCAAGGAGCATCGTTGTTTGAGTTAACCTTCCCCATTGACAGGGGAGGGCTGGTTCTGGGGCGCCTTGCAATGGCTTGAGAGTGAGAAGTCCTGGGAAAGAGAGACGAAATTGAAGAGGACACATGGAAATAAGCCAAAAGAAGCCAAAGGGTGACTGGCTTCTATGTTCAGTCTCCAAAGCAGGTAAAGACAGTATGTTGTGGCAAAACAATCCTGTTCCACAGGACTGAAGCCTGAACTCATTCTCCCCAAATGGCCAGCTGCCATCTGAAATGCTGGGGTTTGAACCCTGAGCCCTGAATTAAGGTTGACATATGGGTGATCCCCACAGCCCTTCATAAAGAGGTGGTGAGTTTGCCTTATAGCTTCCCCCCAGGGTGCGGCCGGTCCTGCAGGGAGAGCCAGAAGGGAAATGAGCCCCAGGGGTCCCGCATGGAGTTGACAAAGGTCAGGGGTCTGCTTGGGGATAAAAGCTGGGACCACTTGCAGGGAGTCAGGAGTGTCTGTCTGTGGAGTGCACTCCACAGAGCTTCCTGGTTCAGGGCAGACCTCCTGACTCTCCCTGGAGCTGGGCCCCAGTCTGTTTAGACCTTTGTGAACGTGGGCTGATCGGGTGAGAGTCGACATGTGGACACCTTTCTGGTCTGGCTGTTTCCCATGCCAACTATGGGCAACCTCAGTTCACTGTTTGTACCACCTGCTGTGGGCCAAGTCACATCTTTTGTGGGATCGTTGGGGGTTACATCGATCATGTACCAGCTGATTGATCTGTTTGTACCCCCAGCGATCATTCATGCAATGTCCTTCTTGTATACAATACAGTCTGTGTGTTGGTTCATCTTCCTGGTGGTCCTGTCATTCTTGTTGGGCCTGGTCACTGGCAGAACAGCATCTTGGGGTCTCCTCAGATCTGGAGGGGGCAGCAGTAAGTGGAGAACCTCTCTTCTAGCCTACAGGGAAGGAGCAAAGCTGCTAATTCTAGAGCCAGCAAAGCCCTGCAGCATCACTGCCATGGCGGTGATGAAGGGTGGATTTAACCCACCCTTGCCAACTGACGCTCTTGTCCCCAGACTCCCTCACATGCCAGGTGCAATGAACTACCCTTTGGTTATAATTCAGTGTGTACCAGGTGATGACAAAAAGCACTGGCAGAGACACAGCAGCCATCAGTGGCAGGAGGCTACTGACAATAAATTCTTCACTAGAGGCCTGGCCAGTGTGACCTGGCTCTGAAGTGCCACCAGAGCGGCGTGGGCTGCTGAGCACAGCTCTCTGCTGAGAGAACATCTAGTTTGAAATGCAGGTAGAGGGAGGACAATGAGATATCTTGACACATCTACATGACATTTAAGCCTGACAAGGCCAGTGAGGAGATCCAGGAGGACCGGGGAATTAGACAAAAGGGCCAGGGTCTCAGTGCAAGATTTTATTTCATTCCTAGGGAAGGTGTTTGGAGACCTTGAATGAGAAGAAAAAGCAGTAAGATAAACAGAGCAGGCAGTTGAATCCCCTCAAGATTTTGAAACAATGATCAAAGGAAAAATGCAAAAGAAGAACATGCCCTCAGAAAGTCAGAGGGAAAAGATTCATAGCTCAGCAGTGGGGATCAGATATTAGAGGAGGTATTTGAGCTCCTCCAGGGAATTCAGCCTGCCCCACACCAGGTAAGCACATGCTCATGTTGCAGGGAGAGCATGGGTAGGGCTGAGCAGAAAGTCCAAGTTTCCTCCTATCTAGATTATGGGAAATGGCACATGTCTTGAGTGTTGGCTCTGGGATGGCATGGAAGGATGTTTAAAAAATAAGATATTACATGTAAAGGAAAAAAATTTTCACAGCACGGGCAGTCAAATGCTGGAACAGGTCACCTACAGAGGCTGCACAACTTCCATGCTTAGATATTTTCAAAGCTTGACTGGGAAAGGCCCTGGGTAACCTCGTTTAATTGTAAACTTTGAATGGGGGGTTGGACCAAATGATCTCTGGCAGTTTCTTCCAACCTAATTTGCTCCATCATTCTGTAAGTCTATGATATGAAATGATCTCAAGGTAATATTTTTAAGCTTTAAGACATTTGCCTGCTGTACTGGAAACCCAAGCACTGCAATGCTTGGACCTAGAGAGCTGTAAGGGAACTTAGAAGAAAATGCAGGCCATTTGCCAGCCTGGCAAAACCAAAACTGTGTCTAGAATGACTCTGACAACCAATGTCAAACTTGCCCGGTTTGCTTGCAGACTGGGATAGATTACATGTCTGTCCTCCTGTTGAGAATGTGAAGGATTTTACCAGGCAGCATTTCCACCATGCCTTTCAAAGGAGCAAAAGAGTCTCTCTACTTCTTGCAAGCAGCCAGGTACTTTTACATTACATCACATCCCATCTTAAGACAAGTTTTAGTGCTGGGTTTGAGTAGTGCTGTTCCGATGAGGGAGAAGCAGGAACATTTTGTACACACAAGGTCTCTTTGTAGACTTCATCCTTTCAGCCTCGGGAGACAGTGTTTGTCCATAACATTGCTTCAATCAGCCTGCTGGAAGTGTAAGTACCAGGTCATAAACCCTGTAGCACTGACTCAGAGCAGGGCCTAGAGAAATAAAAATTAAAACAAACCTGGAAAATAAAAGTGGAAAAACAACCCTCCCATGACAGAGGCTCCTCCTCAGTGGCACCAACGACAACACTTGATTTCAAGCTGGTCATGCCTTGCACACCGAAGCATGGCCAGGATGCCTTACCTTTCAGCTAGCTGTCAGCCACCTAGGGCTCAATACCCCAAACAGATCACATTTCATCATTATTTCTTGAGTGCTACCTTGAGGCTTCACTATAGGACAAGCACCCTAAAGAGCCAGATATCGTGCACAAAATATACACACGCACACCCCCCTCCTCCTCCATTATAGCAAAATTTCCAGTCTGTTTTCTCCCCTGACCCACATTTTTGTAGCAGGTGCTTTTAAACAAAGGAAAGAAAACGTGAAGCAGCTGTTTGATGGCTACTGAAGGGCCTGGGATGGCAGCAACAGCCCAGAATGAGAAGGATTAATAGGCAGCGTACACGTGAGGAGGTCAGAGGTAGCAAATACACGCAGTTTATCAGAGAGTTACGGAAATAAAGGAATGAATCACATTGCTCTCATCACCACAGATGAGGTATAAATAGAGTTAATCAGCACTGAATGAAAGCATATTAACTCAAGGAGAATTATTCATGCACTGCAGGTGTTTTCCCAATCTCTGTCCATGGAAGTAATGAGTGGAAGCAGTAATTGGTGTCCAGCCCATCTCTAGCCAGTAGCTATTGCCCCTTCTGGACTGAATTAATCTTCCAAATTGCTATGCTGCTTTACAACACATATTTCAACATAATGATCTTTTACTTATTATTATTTTTGGTAGCTAGTGAGTTATCGAGATTGATAGCATCCTTTGCAAGAGAAATAAAGAACCCAAAGGGAACTAATAATTCATTGAACTTTTGAACTGCCTCCAAGTCACTTCTCTGGGACTTGAAAATTATGATGTATTATTTATCCAGCCCTGGCTGTGTCTCTCCCAGTGTGGTAGAAAGCTTCAGGAGAGTATTAACAACATGGGTCCTGTACACTTTCCTTGAACATTCGCTGGAGAGAGCTTGCTACTAATTTGCCTTTCCATAGGGGCTGTATTTTTCCTCTGTAGCCACTTTTTAAAATAGCAATTTCTGTGTGTCAGGTTACCAATGCAGCCTCAAGAGCTCCCTTGACTCTGGTCAGCTGAGCTGCTGCAGCACAGCAGTTTGGAGGTGTTTCCTATCGCTTGCTGGGAGGTCACGGGTATTGATGACCCCCCTGCTCTCCGGGCCACCACATCTCCCACAGACCGACCCCAAGTACGTGGACGTAGCTCCTCTGGGTCCAGATCTCCCCCTGCAAGGTGCTGAGCTCTGCAGCGCAGACTCAGACAAGTGCTTCCTCGGAGGCTTACCACGAGCATTGCTCATCCTCCTTTGAGCTCAGAGCTCCAAGAGTCATCCGCGGGCAAGTCCAAACCCCTCGTAGCTCCCAGCAAAGGGAGAAGGTTTCAGCGTCTTCCCAGGGATGTCACTGAGCCCGCCGCAGCTTTTACCTCGGGCTTAAGGCACCGGATGATGTGTGAAGATGTCATTAACCCTTTCGGGGCCAGTGCCCAGCGGGGCCGGCCGTGCGTGGGGCCGGCTGGGTGCGGGAG
>NW_008601046.1:58595-59910 GCF_000691845.1 Merops nubicus | reverse complement strand
CGCGCCGCTGCCAGGGAGGAGCCGGGGCTCCGTACTGCCGAGGTTGTGCTCGTCACGTGAGCCGTGCTAGGAATGATCCTTTACGTCACCCTGGCAGGAAAATAATTTGTAGTTTTTCTGTCATATTTTCCATTTTCATTGAGATCCGCCCTGGCAGATGTATACCAGCAAATACCAGAGTGTAGGGAGACTAATAAAGGAGAAGTTTAAGCTAAACGATTTGCCTTAATTGGGAATGCTTCGAGCTGATAAGAGTAAATTGGAAAGTCTTAGTTTCCTCCTTTTTTTTTTATTTTTTTTTTTTAGCGATTACGGTACCCGAACCTGGTAAATAAAGTCAATACAAAAATTCACAGTGAGTCGAACGGGAGCCACATCGAGTAATACTTGTTTTAGAACAACAACTGAGCGCCAAGATACATTTTCGTGCTATTTAATAAGGTAGCAGAAAACACTTTTCATAGATATTTGCATAATCCTCCGTCCTCGCCCAGTAAAAGTTGTCTCCCTGTCTTGTTTGTGTTATTATTTACTTAGCATTAACAGAAGAATGGCAGAAATCCGTGAAGAAGGAACGCTGAGAAGTTGATATAATCTCGAGTTCAGCAAACTCTGAAATTAGCAGTTGCCAGAACACAGTAAAAGCAAACGGCAGCTTTACGAGGATTTGGCTTTGTCACAGAGACGTAGTTATGAAACGTGGTCATTGGTATGCATGCCTCATTTTTTATTCTTTCTATTTTATTCTGAAAAAGAAGTCTATTTTTAACTAAGGGGAAAAAAAAAAAAAAAAAGGCAAGCCGGAGAAAGGGAACGAGAAAATCCGTAGGGTGCATGGGCTTAAACTGCCTCGTTCCTATGAGTGCTATCGTTCCCGGCTCCTGTCGTCCCTTTTGGTTGCTCTGGTTGAGTTTTTCATGCTCTGGCTCCCAATCTCGAGTAGCCCCGAAGCGGAGCAGCAGCTGCTGCCCCCGCCCACCGGGTCCCGCCGGGCGCCCTGCACCAGCCCACCGCGGGGCTTGTCGCATACCCCGGTAACTTTCATTGTGTGACGATGCTTCTTTCCTTCAGTAATTCTTTTTCTTCTTTTTCTTTTTTTTTTTTTTTTTCCTTGCGCCGATCAATTATTCACAAGCACATTTATCTCCCCTGCAATATGGAGAATTCATATTCATATCTCTGTTTTAGTGGCCTGACACTGATTAATGTAATATGCACCGCGGCTCCGAGCGCAGCCCCGCTCTATGAATCATGCACTATAAAGTTTCAATCGTCCTTGTAGATGAGACTATTACAAAGAGCGCGGAGCGGCGGG
>NW_008601046.1:58255-58559 GCF_000691845.1 Merops nubicus | reverse complement strand
CGGCCCCGTGTTAAACAGGCCCGTGTTGAAATAACCCGTCGAGTGACTGGGAACGGTGCCGGGCGGGTGCCCCGGGGCGGGGAAGAGGCTCAGGCTGAACCGAGGTGTGCCCAGTCTGCCCTGGCAGCAGAGGCAGGGAAGGTGTTGAAGGGAGTCTCCATCACCTGGCTAGTTCCAGTGATGTTTGTTCGATTTTTAAAATAAAATTTTTATTTTTTTTTTCTTTTAATTCCCAGATGTCTTTAAAAGGCGAGGTGTAATGAATGGCCTGGGCTGGCAGAGGCGGGGGGGCAGAGGGCGACTG
>NW_008601046.1:4421-58039 GCF_000691845.1 Merops nubicus | reverse complement strand
CTGGCCAATGGAGGGGACCCCCAAACCCACATGTGCCACTCGCAGGCCTCAGAACCCAGCTGCCTGCCGTGGGTCTGGCTCAGGCAGGTCTCCGTCTGCACTGTGTGGGACCACCAGTGCCCCTTTGCCGGGAAGAGCCATGGAGGCAGCCAGCAGGACCTGCACCCACCACCGGCTCTGCAAGGGCTGAGGAAGGAGGGATGCTGGGCCTGATTTCAGGCCTCGAGCCGCCAAGTTTTAGATTCCAGCAGTAAATCTTACCTGGGACTAACAAATCAAGTAAAACACTGAAACATGTAATAACCATGGCCTGCGTGGTGTGTTTTCCAGTGAGAAGTTACAGAAACGGCTCCTGGCAAGGTTGGTGTTCCCCATTGTGCGATGCCCCCATGCAGTGCCGTTCATAGCTTGCCCATAAAACCAGCCATGTGGACAGGAATCGCTGGAAGTACCAGGAGACTGAAAACCCCATAGAAATAGGTATTCAAAATTTAAGACTTCGAAAATATGAGCTCTTAAAACTAAACAATGTACTTCTGTGAGGAATTAATTTATGTGAGTCCTGTCACCGTTATTAATATTAGTTTTGGCTTCTCTTTTGCATATGTGAAGCGAATACATGCATGGATGTTTGTTAAAAAAAAAAAAAAAAGGAAAAAACCTCTTTTTTTATCTGTTTTTACTTACTTTAATTAGCATTACAGACGTCCTTCACATCTGATAGCCAAACTTGTTTCCCAACATGTTCCTTGGGAGTCAAGCTAATGCAAAAATGCAAACACAGGGTACACACCAAGTTCTGGTAGTGCCTCTCCTGAGAGAATTGAAAGCACCGGCGTAAACTCCATGCAGAATTAAAGGCGAGTTTAAAAAGTAACATTTATTTTTATTCCAGATTTATGGCTGACCCGTAGATAATTAAAGGTTTTATTTTGAGCTGTTGGCCCCACACAATACGTTGTCCTTTGTTGCTGCACAAGTAGCGCTTTCCCTGTGCTGCCTACGGTTCAAAAACAATGAAGCAATCCATTTATTTTGTTGGTCAATTGTGGCACAAAGTGAGGTGGTCAGTGTGGAAAGTTTATCACTGTCTTGTCCCTTTGGAGGAGGCAGAGCATTCACACACCCTCTGCCCCAGTACACAAATGTCAGTCTTTTTGCAGGCTGCTGTTTTCCTTTTGAAGATGCCGATGGTGTCTCTGATCCACTAATCCATTTATCCAGTTTCATGAGTGCATTGGCTGAATACGCTCACAATAGCCTTGCCCAGCTGGAAACAAGAAGTCAGTGAGTGCAGCCGGCACACCCACCAATGCCTGACACCACTCTCGGATGAGGCTCAAGTGCTTGTCTCAAAAAAATCCCCAAACCAACCCCATCCCAACCCAAAACAAACCCCCCTGGAGCTCCCAGCCTGCCGTGATGTGCCCAGTGCTGTGATCCTCCCTTCCCTGAGAACACAAGTATTTTTAGCATCATCTCTAGCATGCTACAGGGCTGTATTATTTTCATGATATTCGTCTGTGTCAATGAGGGTTGAAGCACGCTGGAGGGAAAAAAATGCCTCTGGGACTCTGCAAACAAGTGCACATGAAAGAAACTGGTCAGTTGCTGCCAAGGGGGAGGGGACACTGGAGAGGCAGTGGGCAATGGGCTTCCATTTGTGTTTGGTGCTGTGCCGTTACTTGCCAGCTTTTTATTACATTTTAAATGTATGTTTAATTACCAGTGTTATTGGTAATAACAGAATGTTGGAAAATATTAAATACATTTGTGGGCTTGTGTGAAAAAGAAGTTAAAAGGTGTTCGGTGCACAGAATGTTAAAAAGATCTCACAATGAAGTGATTAACATTTTTATGAATAAAATTAATCACGCATTAACTCTGCAGCTCAATACATCTGAATGCCAAATGTTGCACAGCAGCCCTTTCCCCTAAACCCAAGAATTTTGGATGCAGTAGTGACCCACATCAAACACTCATCTATTAGTAATGGCAGCGTAGTTATGAGAAGGTATTTTAATAATGTACATTTACATTTGAGTCAAGCGAATAAAAGGGAGAAAATAAATTCGGGGTATTTTGTTGGGATTTGTGAAGACTGGCAGGCACAGAAGATACATTAGGAAGCAGTCAATAGGGGCAACTGTTTTAAGAAAAAAGAAGTTTATGTGGTGCTCACGGAGGCAAACAGCAAAGTCACCATAGTAAACAAATTCCAGCAGATTGAGCTTCGCTCTCCTTGGCTCTTATTAGCACACTCATTGTTCTGGGCAAAGCTTATTAGGTTTTAAGATGGGAGCTTACCATTATTAAAATATCCACTGTGTCAGATAATAAAATGTGATCTCTCTCTTTTTTCCTCCTCTCTCCTTTCCTCTCTCTGTGTGTGTATGTGCGCGCACGCGTGTGTGTGTTTTCTAATCTCTTGCCACTGTGGTTTTGGGATTATTCCAGCAGGCTGTACAAAGGGAAGCAAAGGCATCTGAAGTGTCACTCTACAGCTGTGGCAAAGTAACAGAATTTCCATTTTGTTGATGCTCCCAGCACATGTGTGCAGCAGAAGGTGATATCAAAGGAGCCGTTCTTCCTCAGTTCTACACATTATTTTTCACTGCTGTGGCGAATCTCTCTGAGCTCCGTGAACCAATAAAACAACGGTCCCTGTTTGAGTTGATATATTAATATTTACTGAGGATTTGCAAGGTCGGGGCTAAATGTCAGCAGATTGCTGGGGCAGTACTGTGGGGAATAATTAAACAAATCTCACAGCAGTTCAGCCTCCTAACATCTTTATTAATCTTTTTTTTTTTTTTTTTTTTTTTCTTCCCTGAAACAGTACACTGAAATATTGCTTTTTCAACCTATAGTGAAGATTTGGGAGAAGTTTAATAATGAAATCCTAGATTGGAAGTATTTGATTTTGACAGTTTCTTGGCCCACTTGCCCGCAGATGTTAGTTAGCTGTGAAGGCTATGATGTGTGAATTATCACCAAGCTGCTGGGATTCTCACCTGCCTCTCCATCAAATTCGTCTTGACCAGTCTGCCAAGCACAATAATATTGCTGCTATAAATGGAGACCCAAATTTAGTAGTGGGTCCACTTCTCTAAGGGAAGAAACTGGAGGACCCCAATTCAGTATGCATGTCTCCCCTAACACGATTAGAGCATGCACTTTAGTACAACTTAGACAATTCTCTTTAATAAGCTTCATAATTAGTGTTGGGATGCCTCATTACAAGTCATTGCCTGTAGCAGTCCTAGGCCAAACAGCCCTTCTCAATCTGATTTATTTTATTTATTTATTTTATTTTTTTTATCAGGCACCAGGAGCTGTCTAGAGCTTTTTGTTTGTATAATGGGGACTTGCATTAAGCCCCCAGTGTAAAAATACCACAAGGAAATTAATTGCTTCTGTGCAGATTCACCACAGATGTGTCCTGTTATGGGGAATGGTGTATTTCTGACATTGCTATACTGCAGTGTACTGGTAAAAAAAAAAAAACAAAACCAAAACAAACAAAAAACCTCCAGCAAAACTCTGGAAAAGCTACAAATGCAAACATATTAACAGCCATATAGATTCCTTATGTTGTAGCTGAAAACAAGGAGATTTTTGAAGTATGTCAAGGCCTTCAAGCTTTTTTTTTGAAATAAAGTGGATTTTTAATTTTTTTTTTTCCTTTTTTAAATATTCAAAACCCATTAATAAAACACACATGGACACATACTCTGTTTGGTACCGGCTGATAAATGTGCTACTTAAAATAACACACACAAGGAGTGCGGTGACTCAACGCAATGAGAAGGCTGACACACAAAGCCGCCCTCAAGGTCAGTGGTTTGTTATCTATCACTGTTGGTCAGGTTGTGAATCACAGATGCAAGTTTCAGCAAGTTAAGGGGAGGAGGAGCATTTAGCGTGCTTGCCCTGTGGAAAAGAAAAGCTGAGCTGGTGGTTTGTTAGCTGCCTCTGAACATCACCATGCAGCTTCTGGGTAATGCCCATTCCCCTGCCACTAGAGCAAAGCTGGAAAATGCCTTGATCCAGATACGAGCGCTTTGATTTGCTTGTTAGAATTCAGGTGGAAGGGTTTAGGGTTAGCAAGTCCACCACTGCGGAGCCTTGCAGAACTGCCCTCTCGTTATTTATATCGATTTCTTTCATCTCAATCCTTGTAAACTTTGGGTTTAACTTTGGGCTGATCCCTCTGATACAGTTGCATTTGCCTAGTGACATCACTATTGAAAATCAAATATATTAACAATTCACCTCACAACAGTTACAGGAATGAAAGACTGGTTTAGAATAACATAACGTGGGAGCTGTGGCGCTTGGCTAGAAATAACTATTTGCATTCTTTATGTGTGATTGTGAAGGGGACTCCTCCATCTATTAATTATAGGTGCTACAAAATTTAAAAAAAAAACAACAAACCAACAGGCATCTCCTTCACTCAAATTTAGAATGTTACCTGTCAGATAACAATGCATTATCAGAAGTAATAAAACCCTTCTTGTAATGATTTTCCCATTACATCTTCTAAGTATATGTAACATGAAAAGTTCACAGGCGAGTGAAATGTCTGTGTTCAGTCCCACTGAATTTACATACAGGAAACAATTTGCAGGCCTTAATAAATGCATCCAATAAGCTTGATTTCAAGAAAATCCATATGATAACTGCAAGCAAGAGTGAGAACATGTAAGTTATGTAAACAGATCAGATCAGTTCATTTTTACCATACCGCACTTCACAGGATTTTATACCAGCTGTTTCAGAGAAAAGAGCAAGATAAACTGCATAGACTACTGCTGCACAAACTCTTGCTTTTAAAATAAGTTGGGGGGTTTGAACCTTTTTTATTTTTTCCCATTCTCACCATCAGCTTTTGGTTCTACTACAATGGTAATACTTTGTTCAAATATATGCATTTTACCTTTTTTTTTGGCCATCAAAGAGCAAACAGATCAGACTCACAATCTCAGGGGAAGTGATTAGTATTTTCCTGTGCCTTGTAATAGCAGTACCTCTTAAAAATGGCTCTATATAACACAAAAGAAAGCCCCTGTCCTAGTAGAGGTGAAATTGTTCTAGGTGAGATCTGCACAGAATTGAACAAAGAAAAACCATCTTTGTGAGACCAGTGGAGGATGGAGGCCCGGAGGTAGAGAAGTGATTTCTCCAAGTTACTTACTTTGTTTATGGCAGAAATGGGAACCCAAGTTTGAGAATTAAGTCTTTCACTTGAGAGAGACACAAATGTAAGGGGATATTTCAAAGATTTGCCGTGACTGCAGGTGAGTGGTGGACGCTACTGTTACACTGCATCCACAGCCTCATAAGATGTTCACCACAGTGTCACCAACTCCTGTCATGGTACTGGAAACTTTTTGACTCTTGTATCTGAATTTACACACTGAAATCCATATTTGATTATGTGAGTGGAAGCAATCTGATATTTAGAAATGATGCCTATTCTTGCTGGATTCTATGGAGTGGCTTGCCCTACAAAGAGTTACAATTGTAATGAAGGGCTTAAGAGCTGGGTTGTGGGTGTTTGGTTAGGTTTTTTTTGTTTATTTCTGTTTTGTTTTTTTACTAAAAAAAAAGAATTAAAATTACTCACTGTATTTCAGGGGTTAAAAATTGATTGAAGAACCTACTCTTGGTCTCTTCAGTTTGAAAAATGTGTATATTTAGGGAAACAATCTAATCTACAAAATGATGCAGTATTTGGAAAACTTTCTTTATAAACCATTATCTTATGAACAAATTTATAAAAATACCAAGCAAACCTTTCAAGTTTTTGTATAAAAAGAAAAATAATTTACAATTTCACATGCAAAACCATACATAAAATAAGATAAACATAAGATAAAATGTTTAAAAAATTGGAATATTAGTTTTAAAAGAGATGGTAAACCTTGCAAAATACTGTTTTGCAAAGTGAGGTTATGATAAATATATCCAAATATCTGGTTCTTCTATACACATAGAGGAAAAGGGAAAATGGATACTTTCTTATCTGAGACAGGCATGGTTTAAGTTGTGTGAGGGAGCACAGAGACTTATGAGGATGGATACAGCAAAAATACTTCACTGTTCCTCTGAACATCAGCAGTTCAGAATTTGTCTGAGAATATGAATTAAATAATACTGATAAATGCCACAGAGCATGAAGTTTTTACTAGAAGGAATTGTTAAGAACAAAAGAGAATTAAACAGGGTGTCATTTTTTTTTAAAAAAAAGAGTGGGATACTATGAAACAAGTAGTGGTGAAGGTGCCTCTGGCAGAATTAAAATAAAGACTAGCGTGCTGACAAAAGATTAATATCTTTTGAGGAGAATGGGATATGGAGGTGTACAACCTGTGTGTCTCCCGTGTCTTACTTTCCAGAACCTTAAGGGGATAGTGATGCTTTAATTCAGAATCTCCCTTTGGAGAGAGTAACTTGAGGGAACACACAAATTCCTTCTCAATTTAAGTTTTCTCTATAATGATCTTGCTGACTTTAAAAGTAATGAAAGCAGCCGAACAGAGGAGGAAGCAGAAACCAATTCAAGTCACCAACTAGTTTTTTTTTTTTTTTTTTAAATTTATATGACTTTCTACTATTACATATGTGTGTGAATGTGTATGTTAGGGAATGAGGAAATTATTCCCCCAGGCCTTGCTCATAAGGACCATTCTGTCAGTCTAAGTGATTACATGTGGAGAAGAGGTAAGGGGAGATGATTTACTGTGAACACAGGAAATTTGTATACTTCTGGTAATCTATGGTAAATCCACCAGGAAGCAAATGAAGTCTGATCCTGACTTACATTTTGGGTGGCTGATATCTGGGTATGAGGGTGATCTGAGAAGGTGTGTGAAAGCTGGGTTGTTTGGCTGCTTGAAATGCCCAAACATTTTTCGTATGCAGGACAAGTCCTACAGTCTGCCTAGGCCCTTCCTTACCAATTTATGTAAGGTATATATGGAGGATCAGAGAAGCATAACACAAGTGTTGTTCTTATCAACAGACTTGTCCCTCTCAATTGATTTTCCATTGTAAGTGGTGTGTGCATATTCTGGTCTCACTAGGCTACTGTGGTTTTTTTTGGTTTGGATTTTTTTTTTTTCCCCCCAATAATATTTGGCTTACAGTACTTGAATCTACTTACATTTGTTTGATAGTCTCTTACCAGCTTTGAGAAACTGATTCAGTCTTGTCACATCTCTGTGGAAAGCACCCTTGGATAGTACACGATATGCACGCCCACAGTGTAGGTCTTTTGGGTCTTGGGTACGATCACTACTATAAAATGCAAGGGTTCTCACTTGTATCGTTGGCACATGGCTCTTATCTTTGGAATCAGAGTCTGCTCAGTCTCTCCTGACAATAAGCACTCATAGCTCTGGGCTCATTAACCATGGATGTGGTTTCAGTCAGTTGCTCTTGGAACGGAATGGCTGTGACTGAAGGCCATTTGTGTATTTGTTCATTGGTTTTCTTCATCATCTATTCTCAATGCCTTTTCCTGGCTTCAAGACTTTTATCTTGCTTCTCTCTTTATTCTCCCTTTTAAATAATCTCTCCTTTGTTTTTCCTCTGTATCCTCTCACCAGGTAGGAGGCTTTGCCTTGGTTGCAGTAAAAACAGGCTGCTGTCACCAGACTGCCTGACCATCCTGTTCTCTACACCAGACCTTCATGCCTGTCTATACTCTCCCTTTCCTTTCCAAACTGAAAACATTTATCTTCCCCCCTTACTTGAAAAAATGACACTTTTAAACTTTTTGTGAAACTATAAGGAAAAAAAACCCCCAACATTCTACACCAAGTACCAACTTCCATCACTCCTTTACTTCAGAAAACATACTCCTCAGCTCGCTATTGAGGGTGTATGGCTGTCATTTTACTGAAGTTTTGGAGAGGGTGAGCAATGTAATGATGCTCCAAAACCATCATTACAAACATCACAGCCTGTCATCCTAGCCAGTCTTCTGCTAGTCTTGATCCAAGCAGAGGAATACAAGAATATGGTTGTTTTGCCTGACAGAAGCTTCTCCTTACATCAGTTTAAAAGGGTGGCAGAAAAATGCTGGCTGTACACCTCCTAGTCAGAAGTACAATCTCTTAAATCCCTGATCCCAGGCAGAACTTCTTTTGCACTTGACAGTTGTCTCTGTCAAACATTTCATTGGAATGAGATTTGACACTCTCAGGTCTTCTGTAAGAGACAATTAGTCCATACCTGTATGTGCAGATGTTCTCATCTTCCAGGATCATGTCCATGCAGATCTCATAGGGAAGAGAGGCAAAACAGCAGTAGAGCTAAGGGCAGTCCCAAAGGACCTCAAGCCCAGAGAACAAACACATGTTAGAAAGTACGGAAATATTTTATTGTTGTCAAATGTATGAAACTGATGTGCAATTCTAACCAGATCAAGCTTTGGGCTGTTTGCCCAGTTATGAATAAGAAAGAGTCCAGAGTGGATAAGATTGTGAGATTCTCCTGGGACACAGCTCCTGATCTGGTTATTTTTTGTTATGTTTGATAATACACAGTTATCTGTCAGAAGGAATTCTGGGCTTGCATCCATGTTCATCCTTATGTTCAGGCAGCAGGGATAGGACTAGTTATGTAAGTTCGTTGTGCATAGGTCAAGAGTCCTGAGTGATGGTGAGATTGTGTGAAGTCTGGTCTGAAAGTGATCTGCATCCTTCCCTCTGCCTCCTCTTCTACAGAATGAACACTGCCTTGGGATTTTCTACTGTAAATCCCCCTTAAAGATTTTATTGTCTTGCTTCCCAGAGCTGTTGAGGAATTTTCTTTCAAAGTTATGAAACGGAGCTTGTGGAGTAGGGAATCAGCACAAGACAGTTGTTCGTCTTCACCTGGTGTAGAAGGATAGACTGAATATCCCCATATCAATTTTTCAAATGACTGTAGATGTAGCAGAACTGTCTCCTACACAGTGTGAGAGAATAACTGATCTCTGACATGTGAGTAATGCTCACTGATATGTGGATGAAGAATAACTTCTAGGTGCATGAGGGAAGAGGTTGCCAGTCTGAAAGCATGGTGCTAGGCAGTGGATATCTTTGGGCTCGTGGTCACTGCCTTTAGGCAGTGATTCCAGACAAGCTGGAGGGGTTGCCTTGCTTGGTTGGAAGTCTCTATAAAGCAAATGGCATGAAGAGGTCATTCATACACTTATGTGTATGGCAGATGTTTTACTATCTGTCTCTCTGGAACTATCCTTTAGGAGATATTGTCTTCTGTCCCTTTTTTTCTCCTGTATGTTTTGAGTTACTAGTTGGGAAATCTGTCTTACCGTCTTTCACTCCAACAACAGAATGAGCTAGCTGCACGGTAGCCTTCTATGATGGATCTCCTTACACATAGCCCCTGCCAAGCAGAGTTACTGTCTTTGGCTTCTTCCTTAATGTGTCACTACTTTCTTCTCTGCATTAAGTTGACTTGGTCCAAATTGTGAGTGCTCTCTGTAGAATTAGAATTGCTGCATCTGACATCCCCAGACCATACACCCAAAATACCTCTGTCCATATTTTCTTCTGATTTGATGGTTTCTCAGAGGTAGCATACTGTCCTTTGCTTGGGTGCCATACTTAGAAATCAGAGCCCTAAGCACGCCATATCTTTCTGAAGAGACACTTTTGATGTGCAGAAAGGAGGAATAGGTCATGGAATGAAGATCTCATGGTCTTAGGCTACAGAGTCTTGTGAAAGCAGTGTGGGTAGGCTTAGACTCTTCAGGAGAGGCACTACAGAGCACAGGTTTTGAGGCTGTATGCAGGTATAACCTGGAGGCGTTGGACACTTCCATGGTTCTCTCCCATCCATTTCCCTGTTCAAGTGACATGCCTACCATGCCCTGGAGAACATTTCAAAAGTAGATGGAAGCAGTAAGGGAATTTGTTCAGGGAATTTGACCTCATGCCTGCCAGCAGAACCAAATTCCAACATGGCAGTGCAGACATGGCTTTCCAGGTTGCTGTGTTTCTACTGTAGTAAGAATAATTAGTATTTTGGGCTAAAAAAAGAACGCATAGAAGAACTTTAAAGACTATTTGTGCAAGTTTTTGGAAAATTATGTGTTCAAGAGCATTTTTGCTCTTGAGAGATACCATTTGAATAGATTCTGTCATCTCAAGTGTCATTCATTCACGTACAGATAGATTTCATGGAAATAGTAAAGTCTATTTTAGGGTCACAGAACTTTGTAAGTAGAGCCAGGTTTATTGCAGCAGCTGAAAAACATTCAGTGGTATCTTAATGTGCAAGACTTAACATTTTACTGATTTTGGTGTGCCATCTTTACTCATTCAAATAACATGTCAAATACAGGATACATCACTGAATTCCAGGTGTACTCACAGGAGTTTGAATAAAAGATTTGATCCTAGTGTGTTCTCAGGAGCACACCTTGCTATTCTAACTTTCATTATAGCAACATTCTTACACAACTGTCATATCCTGAGTTGGATGAATGAGAATTTTTAGGTGACTGATGAGGATGTGTGTGAGATAAACAGGACATTTTTTCCCACATTAGAAATAATGATTTGTATCTTTTTTGGACAACTGCTATCATTGATCTCAATAATGTTCTGTATATTTCAGGGTACAGGCAGAGCTTGTAAGAATCTTACTTGATTATGTGATATATTAGTGTTATATTGATTATGTTTTTGCCTGTAAATCCTGTTGCTTAATAAAGCTGCAGTCATTTTGCAATAAAGTTGTGTTTGAAGTCAATTAATAGCTGTCTGGGGGCAATGGACAAAATAGTAGGGATATTGGTGTGAAGCAAAAAGCATGGTACTGGGACTTCCAGTATAAAGGTAGGAAATACAAATGCTTGGATCTGGTAAAAGAGAAAAAATAATATATATATTTAGCCTCTGTTCAGTACACTGTTTTACAGTTTTCGTTTAGGTCCAACAGAAAGAGCAGCATTGTGCAAAGCATCTGCACATGAATAAAGGGCAGGATAATATTTGATTTAAAAATACAAGTAAACGATAACTGCCAATATTGAGACCATGTGAAGGCAAAGGAACAAAGCATACTTTCATTGCTAATCATGTTAACATCAAAGTTTGAAGAGTACATTCGTCTATTCAGAGGAAATGCCATCACACTTCTGACGATCACATCTGCCACTAATATCATCCGGCATGTGGTCAGGTCTCTGTTCTGACTTTTATCTCTCTACCAAAATTTCATGTCTTGATTTTAACATCTGATGCTAAATTCAGGTCACTACAAAATAAGTACAACTTTTATTTCTTTTCCACTTTCATGATGTGTTCAAGAGATATATTTTAAAATCAGTACATAGCATGAAATATACTTTTTTTTTTTTTTTTTTTTTTTTTTTTTTTTTTTGTGAAGTCTTTTCTGCTTTTAGGAGGTGTTTGGGGACTTTTTTTGGGGGGGTATCAGGGCAGGAGATGGAGACTTGTTTGATTTTTGGTTTTGTTTTTTTCTTAAGTTGCCCTAGAAAACATTTTGTTAGACCTGTAGGAAATGCACAGGTCTGATTTATCACTTCAATACTCTACTTTCATGCCAGAAATCAATGAAGTTTCATCTGTGTAAAACTGGAGTAGTGTACTCACACTCCACATAGTTTTAACCCAGAGGGTTTCAAGCATCGATTCATGAGTCTATGAAAACCTGAAGTTTTACCTTCCCTGAAGTTTTATCTCGACAACATGTATCTGGCTAAGTATACCTTGATGGCAACATCACATAAACTTGTTTCATAATTTGTAACTATTACTTTTTAGCTATGTCCCTGATGTTAAATTTTTTTTTTTTTTTTTTAAGGGGATAAACTACAAGCCTCTCCTCCTTACCTTCAAGATGTTTAAATGGAGAGAAATTGTTTCCACAGACATGTTTCAGTATCACTTTAAAGAGCTTCTGTATTCTCAATGCTGTTAAAAAAGGGGCTTTACAGCAGCTACACCTAAACAGGGAGGGAATTCCCTGATTTTATTACTGTGGTGGGACTATTCAGAGATTTCTGAGCACATGAAACAAAGTGTTTGTAGATAGTTTTTCCCCTTATGCAGCAATATAGCACTCGTCCTTAGGCTGGAAAGTATTATTTCTCATTTCACAGCTGAATCAACTCAGTGCTGATAATGAAGTGGAAGAATATGGAATACTGTAATTTTTTATACAATAACGAAATATTTCCAACTACCCAAATATAATACTAAGAATAGCTCTCTTTTGGCCTTGGAAGGGGTTCCTTAGGTGGACCCTAACAACCCTGTATTGCTTTCAAAGCAAGGAAGGAAGAAGTCTAGTGTACAGGTCAACATTTTCTTAAGAGTTAGAATTGACTGCAATAAAAAAAGGCTATGCATATTTTAGTTTTCCTAATGGTGCACTGTTTGGTAAGTCTACTTCCACTATCACTGTAGTAGCTGCTGAAATAATTACGAAGAGCTGTGGGAACTCTTTGAGAGTGAAAAATGCACCGTAACACTTTCATTGAGTTCTTGGTTTTTCTTGAATTAAATAGGGTCTTTTACCGCATCTTTTTAGCAACTTTCTGTGTTATCTCCACTGTTCTTCACTTAATTGTTCCATGCATTTGCACAGAGAGTCATCAAGATCTGTGGCTCATTGAAGACAAGCACACCCCATAATGGCTACTTTTGTCCCTCAGATAAACTTTGTTAAAAACAATGGACCAAAGTATTTTCAAAATTTGTGTAATTTTTTCCCTTTTTTTTTTTTTCTTTGTATTTTACAGATACACAATGTACAAAGTTTTATTTTTTAATTTTTTTAATCTGCTTTACATATGAGTGGATAGCTCACACACAGAGAGATCTCATTTGCTATATAATTAAAACCAGTGAGTATCAAAATCTAAGCAATGCTAGTTGCTAGCTGCAACATCTTTAACAGTGTTACTAGCTGATTAGCTGTCATGTAACTAATTTAATGCAGACAGGGAATACCTTGGTTTTCTAGTAACACAGGAGAGCTACTTCTTGCTATAAGCTTAGTCAAGGTGGGTTTTGTAAAAAATATATCTTAATTCTATCCAAAACCAAGCTGGAGTCCTACTGACAACCACCTGCTTACACTAAGTAAAAGGCCAGATAGTAGAATGACATTTTCATTTGCCAAAACTTACAGTAGTACTATCTTATTAAAATTCTCTTCAAATCCTCTTATTTAACCTGTAGGGCTATAACTAAAAGTCCAAGAATGACAATTAAGGTATTAGAATATTTCTGCTATTGTTATTGTGACAAGTACAGTATCAAAGTTTTGTTGTGGGTTTCTGTGAAAGTGATTTTTCAAGCTTCTGCATCTTAGTAGTGATGGAAACTACAGTGTTACACCCCTCCACACCATTTTAAATACAATTCTACGAAATTACATGTATGTATATATACACACACATATATATATCTATTTTTTTTTAGGCCAGCTCCTGACAGATAACTGCTTTTAAGCAGTTAAGCAAACATTGTGGTATATCAATTTAGAAAATATTTCCATTTCTTGCAGTTCATTAAGGTTAGTTTCTATTAATACCTTTAATTGTACATGACTAATATTATTCTGAGTCTAACAAGACTAATATTATTCAACATTACATTCAAGAAGTTTCTGCCATTGATATAAAATATTTTAGATGCCAGATTACGTTTTAGACATTGTTTTAAGTAATATTACTAGAGAGTACATTGTAACATAACAAAAAAAAGGTTATAATTTTGATCTTGTGTTGTGCTGAAGGTTTGAGAAATGATCTGTCCAGAATGACAAGAATTCTTGATCAATACTTGTCTTATCAAGAAAAAAATACACTAAATAGACACTCATAAAGTTTAAAAAAGAAGGTGATAAAACTAGAACTATTGAAAATGCAATTGTAAAACATATTTTAATTCATTGTAATATTTTCACCCTCGCCCAGAAATCTTGGAATACATATAGAAGTACCCTTTCTGATTAATTCTAAATGTTAATAAGAAATGTATGTTTACTGACATTTCTTATTTTCTCATTGTAAACTCATCAGGCATGAGAGAATGATGAAGTAACATACGTGCAAGCTTTTCCATTGAACTGGGATGAAAGTTACCTTGACATACTGAGTAGTTTCCAGACATTCCTGGAGAAACCTCCCAGTGGGTGGCTTCAATGGAGAACTTCAAATGCTGGAGGAAGGAAACTGAGGCACAGGATGTCCCAGTAGCTGCCTGTTGTCACCAGCCACCTGACAGCCTATTCTGGGTAACCTGTTGTACCCTATCCCTTAAAAGAAGTCCAAACATATGACTGGCCCTTCAAGTCACTGTGCTACCCCTGCAGTCATCGAGGGCTCTTGGAGCAGGCAGGGGTATAAGGAGAAAAAAGGGAGTTGTTGCCAGCTCTACCAACCTTCTGAATTAAGAAAGTTTCCCCAGAGTCCTGTCCAGTTTGATGGGCACAAGCCTGCCCCATCAGTGAAGTCTTTCCAGCAAAGACCTGATGAGAAGTGGCCATACCAGCTTCACCAGTAGTGGCAGAGTGTCTATGTCTAGCCTGTATCCAGGGCTAAACTATAGCAATCGTTCTATCATTCAGTGACTTCTTTCCAGCTGAGAAGGGGGATTGGAAAAAGGAGAGGAGACCCATGGATTGAAACGAGAAGGGATTTAATGAAGCAGCAAAAGTTATGTTAACAGTAATGCAAACATAAATTATGCATAGTTATACTCAGGCCAGTGAAGATACGGCAGTCACAATAAACAGGAGAGCAGTCCGCTGCAGCAAAATGGCAGGCAAGACCTTCCAGGGACAGAGGGAAAGCAGGAGGAGAAGGAAGAGAGGAAACAAGAGGAGGAGAAGGCCCTAACCCTTAGTAACCTTTCCCCTTTATAACGAGCATGATGTTTATGGCATGAGATATGCCTGTGAGCCAGCCCTGGTCAGCTGCCCTGGCTTTTGCCCTTCCTAGCCTAAGCCTGACTCAAAACTGCTAATGGTCTGCATACCGTGGCTGGCCTATGATTCTATCCCAACAAAACCAGGATAGTGACAGATCCCTGATATTTAGGAGCTGGCATCCACTCTTTCCTGGAAAAGTGGTTCTAGCTCCTCTGCTTGCCAAGCCTGAACAAATTGAAGGGATAAAGCTTAAAGGAGTAAGAATATGGAGAGGCTGAGTAAGAAATGAGCACATCAGTAGAACATGTGTGAAAAAACAGTTCTGCCAGGTCACTGGGGGCCCAGACCCACTGGAGATCAAGATGACATTGAAGAGGAGATGGTGAGAGACCAACAGGAGGTGCATCCACTGCCTATATGCATGGCCCTGTCTGAGATTTCCTCCAGAAAGGAGCAACAATCTTCCTGTGGAATGGCCAAATTAATTGCTTCCAATCTCCTGCAGACACTGGAGGCATCCGTAGTCCACAACCTTGCTTAGCCTGGGCCCAGTGCCTTGAAATAGTGAAGGGTGGCTTAGACACCTGCCCATGAATAGCTAGGATGGAGGATAGTGAGCTATCCTGAAGGCAGGAAACATGCATCAGCCTTGCTAGGCTGAGCATCATCTCCTGGTGATCAAAAATATCATAAATGTAACACCTTCCTTTGTCACATCTGCAGTGTTTCTGCCCTTCCCTGTAGACTGAAGAAGAAGGATCTCTTCCACAGCAGCTGAGGAAGAAGTTGGGTGGAGAGGACCTGGCTTTCTTTGTGATATTGCATAATTCCTTTGGCTTCAGCAGATGTGGGTCTCTGTCCCCTTCACTGCCTATCCCCATTCCCATTGAATGACACAAAGGCAGAGGAACTTCTGATCAAAATGAGGTGGTACCAATCAAACTTGACCTGAGGGTGAAAAGTGACATAAAGTGTATTGATCGGGTGCTTCCCCTGACTTCCCAGAGGATGGTTGTGGAGAGAGCAGGCTGAGACCGGGCCCTCAGAGAAGGCGGTGTGGGATGTCAAAGCTTGGCTATAAGCTCTGGGAGAGTGGATGAGCACCCGTAAAGGCAGATGGGTTCTCTGGAAGTGGATTGTACACCAGATGGTCCATGGAAAGCTGCAAAGGGTGGAAACGGTGAGCAGCAATCAGGTCATTGGCTAGCACTCTGGGGTTTCCCTTTGTTTCTGCCATGAGATAGCAGGTGGTTTGTTTCTAGCCTGTTTCCAAAGGCGGATAACAAGAGGTAGCCATTCTCTCAGAGAAGCTCAGAGCTCAGAATGCCTGTCTTGGCTAGGTCAAACCAAGCCACTTTAGCAAGTAGGAGCATTAGGGAAATAGAAAATCAGCTTAGTCACACAACAGCACAGTCCCTGCATCCACCTGCTTGATCGTTTCTGTCCCATTCAGGAGCAGGCAGCATGCTTCCAGCTGTGGCTAACTCCAGGCTTTAATCAGAGTTACACAGTGACAGGATAAGAAGTGATGGATGGAAGGTGCAACTTTTAGATATTATGAATAATCTTTTTCACAAGGGTTTTCAAACACATGCAGAGATTTTTTTTGAGTTCTATTTGTGGAGATATCCAAAACTTAGCTGAACTGATTTCAGCTGGCCTTGCTGGTGCAGAGGTTCTTCCACTTCACCTCCAGAGGTTCTTTCTACTAAATTACTGTATGACTATGGAAAGTGTTTTAGCTGTAGTCACAGTGTCATAATTAAATACATAAAAAACAGGAATGGATGGTAATGGCTAAGTTCTACTTCCTAGCTTACAAGCAGCAGGTGACCCTACCTAGTGCTTATTTAATCACTGCTGTGGTCAGGAGTACTGTACAAATTATCTACTTTTTAAAAAGTGGTATTATATTGATTGTTTTTACCTCCTTAGGAAGCATTTCTAAAAATCTTTATACTCTTGCAAGTCTTTTAGCGGAGAGGATAAAAATAAAATTCACAGCTGTGCTAACATTAGGTCCAGACTGTTTTCAGAATGTATTAAATACAAAACGTTAAAATAACATTAAAAGCCTAATTTAAGCTGACAAAGGCAAAGAAATCAAAATTTGGATGAAAAAAAAAAGATTAAAAGGAAAGTAACCTCTCTCTAGACGTACATACAACAACTTTCTGAAGTTTTTTTAATAATATTTTATTTCTTTTGGAAAAAATATAATGTCCCTGGGACTATTAGGGAACAAATATCATGGGACCTTTTCCAAAATAACCTCTTGTAATTCATGAATTTCATACATTTAAAAATATTAAATACAATTACTAAATCCTAATGTACCAGATTAAGGATATTGCTTTTTATATGTTCCAATTAAATCCTTCAGAGTTTTCATATTCGGAATATTGCAAAATGCAAAACTTAGAATAATATGTGCAGTTAAATGCATTTCTACAAAAGCACTTAAAGGAAATTCACAGCAGCTTCTTCTCAAATATAAACAGATCTCACTCGTTTATTTTGGGGAGAGAAGTAGATCAGGAAGTTCAGCTAGTTCAAGTGTATTTTTAGAGAAAGACAAACTTTCAGAACGTTTTATGTTAATATAACAATGGGAGCTAGAGAGGCGTCCCATGGCTAGGCTGCAGGAAAATTAGGACAAGAATGAACTACTGCACAAATGGCATAATCATTATGGGTATTTCTGTGTATCATTTCTGCCTTCCAATCAGCCCTAAATGTACCTATACTTGCTGCAAATTGTGTGTGTGTGTTAGATGGGTATTCTATAGATGTAGCAGGAAAGGTGTTACGACTGACGATTTCCTTTCTTGTGCACTAAATATATATAAGCATTGAAAGACTTTTTTAAATTCCTTTTGAAGCTTACTTTTGTATTGAACAGTATGTACAGAAATGGTACACTCCATAGGTAAACACAAACACTATAACTCTGGAATAGGGTATGCTAAGAAGTAGATGAAGCTCGATCTGAGGACACCAGTTACAGACATCTCCTGGGTGGTTTCTGCTGTGCTATACTGGTAGGTTTTCTCAGATGCTTAGTATCTGGAAGAGGAAGCTGGAGTCTGAAGTGTCAGCCTTTGTTATCATAAGGTGAGTGAACTTTCAAAACGTATGATAAGTCAAGGCTTCCTAATAATTTATTAGTACAACATTGTCTTAGGATTCCCCAATAGATTTTAGATACTGTGTCTTAACTGTGTGTTTTAATCTTGTGGATATAGTTCTTTCCTGCAAGGAAACAGCTATTTTGATTTTAAAGACACAGTTTTTAACCACAAGGAAAAAAGGTAAATGTTAGCTTATCTTTAAAAATGTTCTGTAATATATTAATGTGATAGACCTACATTTAATGTAGAAACTAGGCATATTGGAAGAAAACGATACTCAATATAAAAACTCTGTAAAAAAGCTAACAAATATTTCTGTATTCTACTTCTAAGGGCTCAGTCACACTCAATCCAAACAAAATCAGTGCACTTTGTTTATTATTCAATACAGGCCTTAGGAGATGAAAGGACTGATTGGGAAAGAGGGAAAAGAGGTACTGACGGAAAAAAACTGTGGACCAGAAAAAATAATTTCTTCTCCTGCTCATCTGCTACTTGCCCTTGAAGGCCCATGTTCTACTTGAAAATTGTTTTGCCACCTAGAAGAGGTTACCTGATGCCAGTCCTTCTCTAATGGCTCTGATGATGTTATCACAAGTTTTGTGCCTGCACACATCAAGAAGAAACATGCCAGTGCCAGCTCTCACAGCTGCAGGGAGGGCAAGGATCAGCTTAGAACATCAAAAGATAGTTGTGGTTACAGGTCTGGTGTCCTTAGCTATTTTGTGAATTGCGTTTTTCTTAGACCATATCATGGACATTGTAGTATGAGATACTGGTCTGTATCAGACAATCCAGGACCATTTGCAGATAATCTGAAAAATCTTTGTATCTAAATTTGATACTTTGGTGAATGAATTACAGATGCCTTTTTTTTCAACAAGTAAAAAACCTGAAATCAAACCAATCCACCAACACCAAAAAAACCCCAAGTACTCAATCAACAGGTGAGATGCATATATGAGTTAACATATGTATGACTTAATAAGGATGGGAATTAATGATTTAAAATAATCATTAATAAAAGAAAAGAAATTGATGATTTAACAAATTATTCAATAGACATACTCAACAAAAGCGTGTTACTTTCCTACTACAGCAAAGTGTCTGAAAACAAAGTATTTCTATTGGCATACTCTGGGATTTAATAACATTTTTTTTTTTTTTTTAATTATTAGTTCTGCCCTCCACCCCTGAAAGTTTGGGAAAAAAATACCAACAAAACCCCAAACCCAAAATGGGTAAATCCACATAGCAAGGACTTTGATATTTTTTAGTTGTCCATATAAGCATATCTTGTGTGGTCTGATATATAGTTCAGGGTGTAGTTTTCAAAAATGTCAAGCATGCATATGATTTATAAGTCCACATCACTTTTCAGTTTTGACAATTTTACAGAAATCACCCAAAGACCAGAACAGCAACAGACAGTCATACCCACTAGAAGATGAATTTTACGGTAAATTTAGCTTATGAAAGGAAACCTGTTGAATCTACTATATCACAGGCCAAATTGCTCATCATTTGTTGGCAATACTTCGTCTCTGTTTTATGGAAATTAGCTTCCTTCTCCATATTAGTTCACTGCTACATTATACTTCTTTTTCAAGCGCAGATGTTACTACTCTTTGCCTGTACCAGAGATGATTTTAAAATACAAATTATCACATTGGCTCTGATGAAAATCTCTCTAGCAGAGGATAATACCAGGGCATCCTATGAGAAGAATAACATTTTTTTTTTGGCTTATGATATATTTTCCTGCAGGGAAATCTTTCTTTTCTTTCATTCTCTGTGCTGTCTTCTGCTTGCATATAGCCACTATAGCTTTACACGGTTTTCCTGTATAATGACTCTGTAGAGCAAACCACAAAATAAGGAATATGCACCTACACAGTTAGAGTCTAGGCAATTCTTGCTGTAACCGTTGCCTACTTCCTCATTTTCCAAAACTTTAACAGCAAGTCAGCAGATTTATGTTTTAGATAAAAGTCACCTAATTGGATTCCTTGGGTTGAGAAAAATAAACTTACAAAAAACTCATCTGTCTTGAGTACAAAGTGAGTTTACAAAAGAACTTTAGTACAGAAAAATACTGGACAGAGTTCTGAATAGTTTTATTATTGCAATATTTATATAAACTACTTTTAAAATTGTAAGTACTGTTTTCCCTCTTCATACATTTGCAGCATAAATATCTTCAGTGGTGGTAGAAATGATATGCATGTTTGGAAAATAAAACCTCTAAAGACTTGCTGAAACATACACAACTAGAAAAAGAATCCCTTAAAGGAGAAATACATGGTTAACAAACACAGGGATCTAGAGGCTTTTATTAGCAGATTACTGGTTCACATTTTTAACACAACAATGGAGACGTGGGTGTTAACTTTTTACGATCTTGCAGTGAGCTATATAAAGCAATGTTGATAATAGGCTCAAATTTAAATATATTTGAACATGTCTTAAAAAGGAATAAAAAAAAAAAGAAAGAAGACTTCTGGAGTCACCTTCTCACAATACCAATGTCTGTAAAGGCAATGAATTGAATTAAACTTGTTGCACTTAGACGTGGCATTGTATAGGGACTTGTATGTTTGTTAAAGTAAATCTATTGTTCTAGCAGATATACCCATGATTTGATTGTACTTTTTTTTTCTTTTTTTTTCTTTTTTTTTTTTGTGGCAGGTTCTGTTTTCTGTCTCTATAGAGGGCAGAGCACTGAAATTAAATATTAAAGTGAGCAAATGCATTTAGTTCAGCTGAAAATTCCATCACTACAGAGATAAATACTTTTTATAGTTTAGACATTTCTATTTAGGCTTTCTGAAAGCTAAGGATTTTGCTTTTGGAAAGTTCTGAACTAAAGAGGAAGTAGATAAGCAAATTTCTTGAGGCAGTACTCTGCAGCTACAACTGTGTAACACTGACACTGTAGCTTATTAGCCAAATGTTGCTGCTTTAAAAAAAAAAGTTGAAAAATGACCACAGTCAAACCCCACACTGTTAAATCTTGAATGCTGATCAAATAAACAAATTTCCTATGTTTAGTCTGTAGTAACCATGATGAGCTCCTCTAGAACTAAGGGGGCTAAAGCCTCCAAACTGCTTGTGGAAGAAATCTTAGAGGCCAAACCTAAGATGAAACAAGCTTGATTGCACAGTGATGCCAGTGGCAGTTCTATGGTGTGATCAGCACATTGCAGGACTGGGTTTACAGCAGTCTTTTCAGAAGAAAATGAAATAAATTTCCACCAGGAAAACCTTCATGGTTTTACCCAGTGCATTGGTCTTGGAAAATCCATAGGCTGTCTTATAGCACCTTTGGTCTAGATCATGTATGAGTTTTATCCTTTCAGTTATGCTCTTAGCTATTGAACTCTAGATCTTTCAGTCACGTGTCAAAATAAATACTGTCTGACAGCTAAAGAATACCTTTATCCTCCCCCGTTGCTCACTGACTTCATAGAAGCATACCTTTAGTCTTCACAAGAAAAAAGGAGGCTGTGATCTCAATATTTCAACACTTTTATTTACCTTATCTGTAATATAATTAATAGATGACTGCATAAAGATCAAGGTGGCTATCAAAGAAAATGAGACAGCTTCATATGAAACTTGCTCTTTTGAATCAGTCTAGGACTCTATCAAAGCATGTGTGATAATTTCATGTAAATCCTGGTGTTCTGAATCTGTATCTTTTAACCTGTACATACCATTTTTAACACACTACATTTCAAAGACATTCAAAGCTGATCTAATTTGTATTACAGAATTACATTATAATCTGCAAGCAGCACATCATACTGATTTCTTAAAATTAATGTGGAAGCTCATTATAAAGACATCTACAGAGGGCTCATGCAGTCTTTCTCAAAAATACTGTGACTTAAAACAACCACATTCTGTATTAAAAGTATACCT
The DNA here is from genome assembly GCF_000691845.1 of Merops nubicus. NCBI lineage: Eukaryota > Metazoa > Chordata > Aves > Coraciiformes > Meropidae > Merops > Merops nubicus. The sequence continues at coordinate 36,056 of NW_008601046.1, read as the reverse complement.
TTTTTCTAGCCAGTCAGATCTTTCTCTGATGTCTGTATTTTGAAATTCTGCAGTTTGAGCATAAACCCAAGATCAAAATATTCAGTGGCACCCAGAATTACCACCTGAAAAAAAAATTGGTGTTGAAATATATTTAAAAAAAAAAAAAATGATTTATGAGATGATAACTAAACAGATTGGTCACCATAGTGGAAATAAATGCAAGAGATGGACTGAAGTAAAAAGTGGTAATACTAAGTAGGGCTACTGTAAAGGGATGTCTCCAGCTGTATTTCTGCTAAAGTGTTTATGTGAGACCTAAACAGACTTTTCAAAATAAGCCTAGGATTAGAAATTTGATAACCAGACATAAAAAAAAAAAAAGTGTGTAGTCCTTGTCATGACAAATTCATAGACACTTTCTTACTAGAGAATCATAATAGGTGGGATACAGCCATAGACTGCCCTTTTACCAGGTTCTAGGGTGACCCACGTTTTGGAAAAGCACAGCAAAATCAATATAGACTTCCATGTCTGTCTATTGAGACACATTATGAACTGTAATCTGACCACTCTCTGTCTAGTTTTAGATTAACGCTGAGTCCTTACACTTGAGCACTATTCTGTGCCTATTTTTTTTCTCTTTTCCAGATTAACAGGAACTACCCACATTACACAAGATAAGAATACAAACCAAAAACTAAATATGAAATATAGATGATGTAAATAGCTGACCAGCCTCAAAGTTCATCAATGATGAAATTAAATTAAAAAAAAAAAAAAAAGAGAGAGAGAGAAATATCTGCCCTGATAAGACCTTGGCCCTAAAAGTAAGTTTAATATACTGAATACTGTAACTGAAGAAGGTGCAATACAGGTATCAGTTTTTAATCCATGACTCTGTTCAAAATCACGATCAGATAATCAGATAATCAGAGCAGAGAGGACTCCAAGAGGGCTGACAATCACAATTCATGCCCATTTTACTTTCTAAAGGAAGGACATCAAACCAGATCTTTATATCCTTGGTCTCGTTGATAGCATTACTATGTGTTTTCTCAAGAACATGCCTTTGTAGAGGGGCAAAGAGAGCTGATTCTATTCCTACTCTATCAAAATGCTTCCATATAAATTACTATGATTAATAAATCCCTAAAAAGAATCAAAATTTTAACTTTTATTAGCTATAGTTAGAACAAGCCTTGAAAATCTACAAATATAGCACCACGCAGACCTTTTATTTAGAACATACTGTATGAGAGAAAAAGGTCTTGAACAAATATTTTTCGGTCATCTCCACAAAGCTGGTTGTGTGCTATCAGAAGTGAGAGGATCTCCAAAGTCCCTAACCCCTGACAAGCAGAATCCAGTTAGATACAACTATTTAGCCGTCATCTCAAAACACAGCTTTACAGCAAGACAGAGTTGGGAAGTTCAAAGGTGAGGACTGCCCTGTAGGTGCCAGGCAGTCAAGGAAAAGCAGTGCCTGGATAAAGGAAAAGCCCATAGGAAGCAACTGAATAGGAAAGCCTGACAAAGTTGATGCATTGTACCTCTTAAGGTCATCTGTCTGCCTCATCTATCTGCAAGTGGAAGATGTTTGCCTACTGTTTTGACTGTGAGAGCATCAATGTCTTGGGTTCCCATAACCAAGCACCTAGGTGTGTTTTTCACTCATTTGGAGCAGGCAGATGTTAGATTTAGAGTAACCGTTAACAAGGGATTAGATATGGAGTATTCATTAATGAGGCAACAGGAATAAGGACTGTACAGTGTACAAAGATGTGATAGCACTTTTTCTGCACTTCATACAGATGATCACAGCTGCAATATTAGATTTTGTGTTCATCATTTCTATAGGAACTCACATGAATTTGTTGGAGATGATGCTTGCATACCTGAGAACAAAATTTCACCCATGATCTTTAATTGGAGGAGTGTGCAGGACAAGGGCCAAGCTTGGTCTCTTCAATTCTAGAGAAGGTGTTACCAACTATAGAAACTGAAAAATGAAAACTGAAGCCTGTGATACCTTCCTATTTCACCAAAGGAATTAGCTAATAATGCACTTTCTCTGCCCTAAAATATGCTCATCCTGCAATATATATTAATTATGTCATAAAAGAGAAATAAATTAATGTGGTATAGAAACAAGCCTGTTACAGTGAAAACATTTTGTATCCCTTGCAAAAAAGTATTAAATAATTTAAATGAATCTTCTAAACAAATGAAAATCTAATGAATGATCCTACTATCTGAATGCCATGAAATCTGCTGGCCTCTCTTAAGAACTCTTAAGAAAAAGCCCTGAAACAACAATTTCTATTCCACCTCTTCCCTAGAGAAAAGGAGTCCAAACAAAGAAATGATCCCTGCTAAAAACAAGTACTGATCTGAAGCTACTAGTGATGTTTCAGCTTTGAGTGCATGCCTTGTTTTTCAGGAAATAACTTAAATCCAGTACAGATTACAGCTATGAAATAAAAAGCAGAGCCACATCTGGTTGTCACATCTGTGCAAAGCAAAGCTTACTTTGTTTGGCTTGTCTGATTTATGGGTGTATCTAAATCGTCTCAAGGCTATTTCATTGCTCATTTGCATAAAGGAAGCAACAATACTGTATAATTTTTAATTGCTATAATGTGCAAACAGATTTTGTGCTGTGTCACTTCACTGTACTATCTTTGAAGAATATATAAACCAAGAGGAAATAAATATATTTTCTTCCAATTTCAAAATAAAACATAAAGCTTGTAAATAAATAAAATATAAATTTAAATATACAACTATTGCAAACCATAAAATTATATCTTGTACCATATAATACATAATATATGTTTGGTTTTTAAAAAAAATATATATTAAACATTTTTCCATCAAATGAGGAAAAACTGCTACCTCCTCTTCATAAGAACAAGCCTTTGTCAGTTTTCCAGCTTTGTAAATGAATTACATGGCTTAATGGGTTTGTTGTAATGTAATGAATTCATTAAGTTACAAGCCTTATAATTAAGCTGTCGATCAAATTTAATGAAAAATTTTGAAATATTTTCTGTTTTTCACAACATTGACTGTGGAAATAAAAACTTAAAATATTTTTATCTGAAATTTCAATTTAAATACTTTTTCCAAAATTCTAAGCTTTACTTCAGAATATATTTTTATTGCAGCTACCTTGTTACTGTCTATATTCATACTCTATCGAACACATAAATATTATATACAGTTCATATTTTTATGTACATGTTATTACTAAAACTTATAAGAAGGCCAAGGAGAAGCTTCCATGACCCTGATGTATTACTGAGTTTAAAACAAGCTCTGCATGAGTCCAGAGATCTTTTATTGTGGATTTTTTAGTTGTAGCATGTATTTAGTTGCATAGATGTCACAATGTAAAACTAAGTTTTTCTCTTGTATTTAAACATACAATTAATTTTGCACTCATAGCCTGCTTCAATAAATCACTAAAGCACACAGCTAACTACACAAATGCTTTGGTCCATCCTTACTCAACAAAGCAGTTTAAAACAATCAGTAGTGACAAGCAGTGTAGTGGATTAGGTTCATTAACTAATTTAAGGAGAATATACATATGTGTAAAGCCAAATAACTGGACCCAGAATAAATATATTGATAATTTAACTTCTGTTATAAGATGATACCAAGGAAAAATGTTGAGACTGAGAGAAGAATCACAAACAAAGCTTGACAAACAGAAAATAGCCATCTAAAATATTGCAGAAATTCAGACTGATGCCTACAAAGGTGTTGAAGAAAAGGATAAGAGAAAAGCAACGTAAATTTCATACAACAATAAATACAGTAAATGCAGCTGCAACACACTGTAAAACAATTAAATTGTCAGTTTAACAGAAAAACCTATGATCTTCTTTGGTTAGTATTAGCTTAAATTATTAATTTTCTAACAAAAAAATGAAAATGCTAAGAATTCTTTTAAAACAAACTATAGAATTCGGAGGTTAGATCACCAATGACTTTTAGAACTCATAAATCCTTACTTCTTTGAAGAAACAGGAAAAAGGAAGATCACATCGCAGTTACTCAGACGATATACACAGTGAGAAAAACCCCTTGGAATTAATACAATGGCATTTACAACTGAAATCCCCTCTTTAGAAATATTTTTTTTTTCCCCAAAACACATTTCCTCATGTATTATGAGACAAAAGTAATGTACAAAATATTGTTTTGTGATGGATTCTTGAGAAAAGGGTACACACAACATCACATGAGCCTCTTTTCTCTAATGTTGTAATGTTGCTTTCATTTACTCCATGCTCCAGCACAAGTATGTTGAAAGAATATACTTTAAAATGCTAAGAATTTAGCAAAACCACTCCAATAATTTGAAACTATGTGGACAGTTTTGAAAAACATCAAGGTAAAACAATTAGGTTTAAGAGAGTCAAAACCCATGCATTCATTTCACGCAATATGTTCTTCATGTGAATTGTTGGTTTATTTAGCTCAAATTAAACATGTGGAATGTTTGACAATAGACATCAATGACATTTGGACCAGATTAAAACCGTATTGGTTTATAAAATTAGATTCAGACTGGAAAGAGAAGATACAGACTATGTAATTCAGAAATTACAGACAACAATTCCTGGTGTGATACAGCTGTTGTACTTAGTTCTGTTCTGAAGTACTGGTAATTGCAAATTGGTAGAATCTTTTTTTCTAAGTGCAAAGACATCTTATATAGAGAAAACGGCTAAAATAATAATAACCCAAACCTCAGAACAGTCAAAAGTTGACTTATTTAAAATGGCCCTCAAACAGTTCAACTTCTAGAATGTTCATTGTAGAAAACACTAAACACTGAAAATTAGAGTGATAAAAAAACCTGTTTCTTTATATATATATATTTAAAGTAATGTATCTTTATTGATTGAAACACATTTTTACATATCTTCAAAGATATCAAAGATAAAAAATTCCATGACCATGTAAAGGAGAATTTAGCCTTAGGAATTCAGGAAGAATATATTTCATACACCTTCAAACTGCAAGCTCTCTCATGTAGGAACTATCCACTCTTCTGTTCTTATGTGACATCTAACATAGCAAGGCTTTGGTTTTGGTTAGTTCATGACAATACCATAGTAAACAAGATTAAATCAAAATGATGAGAGCAATTCAGAGGTTTTGGTTCACTTCGTTTTGGAAGAGGCAGGAAAGTTCCTGTTGGAAAGTCAGTGTAAGTCCAGCAGCGTGCTTAAGAACTAATTAATCTGTGGGACTTTAGGGAAACCTTCATGCTACACACACCTGGTAGTCACTTTTTGCACAGTGATAAATTGTACCCAGTCTTCTCATTCTGTAAGATTTTCCACCTTGAACTGTTTTTGTCTTTCCCTCCTGCCCTCCTTTCAGCAGCTGGGCAGAGAGATGTACAAGGAAATTGAGGTTATGCAGTCCATTTCCTTGATCGCAGATTGGTTTAATTTCACTCATAGTGTTAAAATGTTTGCCTAATCTGATTTTATAAACTAAATTTTCTGTTGTATTTTTGAGAAAGTAATTCCTGTTTTATCTGATCTTCCCATTAGGAAGTTTTATTCCTAGTCTGGAGCTTAATTACTTATCCTGGTTTAAAGCTTCTATTTCTTCCTTACCTGTCCTCAATGTGGAGAACAACTTATTCATTGCTTGTCTCAGTCACATTTGCGCAGCAGATACTTATTACTCTGTATATTTTCCTCAGACTAAACAACCCCAAATTTTTGAACATTCTTTGTAAATACCACCTATCAGACCTGTTAGTGTTCTTCATTGCCTTCTTCTTATAAACCTTAACTGAGCAACATCCCATGCTGGAGACAAGAGACCACTTTGGCTGAGGCCTTGCATGGTCTGGGGAGGGTCACCTGCTTGCCCCTCTCAGCATGCTGTTTGTCTTTTGGAAATTGACAATATCAATCTTCTAATTCACTAGTGAAAACATGACTTTTCATACTCTGGTCCCTGGTTTGCTGTCTTACAACCCTATGTATTTTTTTGACATCAAGACACTGTATCTCATCCACAAAAAAGGCTTCTTATCTTGTAGAAGAAAGGTAGACACATATGACTACTATGTTCACTTTTGTTTGTGTCCATATTATCTACTGTCTTTCTACAAATTTTTTAATTCATTGTATGACTGAAATTAAACTGACTACTTGTAATTCCCATTTTCCTCCTGCACTTTTAAAGGTGGATAAAATTTGTCCTATATAAGTCTTCTGGAGCTTCACTTATTGCCACAGGTTTTCTAGAAAGACTTTTAATGCCTCTGACATTAGTGAAATTATTTCTTTACACATCTTGGAGGGAAATGAGCATGTTCAGCTGACTTAAAATCATGTAAATAATTTTAGGAATCTCAGGCTTATTCTTACCCTTCTGTAGCCTGACTCATTATCCTTTTGCCACCAGCATTAACTGCATTGTCTATTTGACTGAACTTGACCTTTTTAGTGAAAACTAGAGCAAAAAAGACATTAAATTTATTTTCATTTTCTTGATATATGTTGTTAGCTTGCTACTCCCTTAAGAAGTGGCCAGACCTTTTGATGGTGTTCTTACTCCCTATGTCTCTTGGCAGAAGTCATCTATTCTGAGCTCTGGCTCTTCTACTCTTTTCCTCATGTTCTAACTTTTCTTTGAAGCTCTTTCATAAATTACCTGGTTTCTACTTCTCTATTCTTCATTCTTAAATTTTAAGTGATTGAAAAACTCATTATCACTATTTTCACTTTCTATCCTTCATCTACCACAGTGTAGTTTACACTTCTGCCCATGTTATAATTTTAAAAGCAATAGCTAATTTTTGAGAAACCAAATCAGTTTATACCTCATTAGATTTATTTTCCATTAAAGTTTACTTATAAATCTCTGAGTTTATCAGAGTCTGCTATCACACATTTTCTGTTTTCTGTCTTTTTTCCTAAGAAAGAGTCAATTTTGTCATTTTGTTGTCAATTCATCAGAGTGGCCTTTCACCTTCAGATTTTCATATAGTTCTTTCATATCAATTAGAAGTGAATCTAGAAAATCCTCCTTCCCTGATTCTTGTTCTCTTCACTATATTTGTATTCCAAAAAGCTGTGAGACATTTTGTAAATTGCTTTATTTTTTTTTTCAGCAGCTCTCTGAGTAGAGGCCACTGTCACTTTCAAATTTATGGGTGATTCTGCCCATTGTTAAGAATAAACAAACTACCTCAATTACTTAATTTTCCTACAGATTGAGAATGAGAATATCTAACAAAGACTTGGGACCACAATTGTCCATCCTGTGAGAGGCCTGTGCTTCCTTTGCAGCTAGAAGGGCTTGTCAGAAATGGTATTTGACAGCTTCTACTGCTCTCTTTTCACTCCACACATTGGTTTTCACCTTGTACAGTACTTTAGCTTCAATTAGGCACGAGGTGTTATGCCTGAGACCACTTACCCATCAGAAAAGCTACAACCAACAAATGCTGCTGTGGAGACCAAGGACAGAAAAACTGATTTGGCTGTCAGATGTTGAAAAGGTTTCATGGTAGCTGCAGGCTGAAAACATGAACTATAAGCAGTGTAATTATGAAGCAGATGGAAAACTCCATGGTTACCTAGCTCCCTTATTATGATCAGATCACTTCGCACAATACAGCTAAGAACTTTACTTTGGAAAAAACCTACATTTTTCATGAATAGTTCAATAAAAGAAACTATTTTATGAGTCCAGAAGATGGCTGACAGGGTCAGAAGGAAATAGATTGGTTTTATTTTGCTTTAGAAATTAATTCCAATTTTTGTAGCAATTTACAACAAATTCCTGTACATTAAATACAGAACACTAACCCAAAAGTTAAAACCAGTATGTATTAGTATTTTTGGAATGAAAATTAAAATGTGCTACCACTTTTGCAGTCCAAGTAATTATGTTTTATGGCTTAGGTTAACATTGTGCTATAAAATACAGTAAATAACTGTTAAAAGCAGTCATTTGCTCAGAATTATTATGAGTTTAATTCTGGGAACAGTTCAACCTACCTTTTTTTTTTTTTTTTTGTATACATGGAAAATTTTTGAATTTTACTGCTCAGCTCTTAACTGGGTTCTGTCATACTGAGTGGAGAGTCCATGTTAAAGAAGTCAACTTTCAATAAGCCAACAGCTACTATGTTTGATGTCATTACTTCACTCATAGGAAACTGTATGTGGTAAATACATATTCCTATTTTTAAACCATCATCTCATATGGGAAAACTGTGTTTGGTCAGAAATCATTTATAGGCAAGGAGGCTGACAGGGTCTTTTTTTTTCTAACCAATCAGTGTTATATACAAGGAGTCTCAGCATGAGATAATAGTCAGCTCCTAATTCTTGCTAAGACCTCTTAAAGGTCCAGTCTTCCACAACTTCTATTCCTTATCAAGTACAAAAATAGTAACAGTTTACAAGCCATATTAGGATTCAGGAATTTTAAAAATATATATAAACAGACTGTTAAACAAAGGAATTAAGTGTTAGGCTTATAGGTGTCCTGAGCTGAAATTTCATTGGTGCTGTACAGAAATTAATTAGATGTTTTTCACAGCAGTGTTGAACAGATTTCCAATTTTTTAAGCACTCTAATTGAATCGCCTTGATAAATCCAAGTGAGAAAAACAAGTGATGTCCACCATTTCTTCCACAATTTCCCATTTCCTTCCTGATTTAGGACAATGACAAATATTTCTTCTCTTTAATTCAGGTCTATATATAAATGTGAGATCTATTTTTTTCACATACAGTGACTAGTTTATAGACTTATTGCCATTGTTTCTCTCATGCTACAATTCCAGAGCTGTGAGGTTATTAAACGTCATTTCCATCCTGTCATAGTATGGAATGGTTTCTCCTATGGGATGCATGTATCTGGGGGCAACTGGTCTAATGTTTTTATTCCCCGAAGCAAGACATTAAAATCCTCTTCAGTTGTTATGATCCTACCCCTATAAGATGTTTCACAAACTAATGTTCTTCCCTTCGCACCCCAGCAAGCTGTAATCCTTTTCAGTTGCATTCACCCAAACACTTTACATATTCTCTTAGTCCAGGTAAGTGCTTCACCATAGGCAGTTTATTTCAAATACATACATACTCCTGCTTGTCTCTTTTCTTTTAGTATTTATATTGTGGTTTCTGCTGCTGCATTGGCTGTTGTACTGTCATCTTTAACACTGTGAAGCACTCCATTTGCTTTGAGGCTGAGTGCAGATGGTAACCTTGTGAAGAAATTGCCTTGCTATTCCTAGGACTACAGGACCAAGTGAACTAATGTACAAATGCACATCAGATCCTACCATTTCTAAATGCAGGCAATTGAGACTGTTATATGTTTCATAATACTTAAAAAATTGCTTTTCAAACCAACTTGCTGTGTACTGCTTGTTCTCTCGCACAATTTCCCTTCCCTTATGAATTTTGCATTAAGAATTGCAGAATGCAGTTTACAAGAGAAATAAAAAGTAATTTTTTTTCTTTTTTCTTTTTTTTTTTTTCTTAAACACAAAAATGTCTGCTGTATGGGAAGAGGTATTATGTGAAAATCCCACATAAGGACACTAAAAATTTATATATGTTGCTTAGTTTACAATAAATATATAGATAAGAACGTACTAGGAAAAAATAGTTTTGCATATGAATGAACTGACTGTGTGGTGTTATTGGCGAGGCAAGTGAAAGCAGAGCTTATTTATACAGGAATGGTCATCACTGGACATCAGTGGACAAGGGAAGAGCTACAGATATCATCTCTCTGTACTTCTGTAAGGCCTTTGACACATTCCACCACAACATCCTTCTCTCTAAATTGGAGAAGTATAGGTTTGATGGGTGGACTGGTCAGTGGATAATGAATCAGTTGCATGGTCACATGCAGAGGGTAGTGGTCAATGGCTAAATGTCCAGGTGGAGATCAGTGGCAAGTGATGTCCCTCAGACACCACGACAGGTGTCAGACCAGTACTGCTCAGTATTGCCATCAATGACATGGACAGTAGGATCAAGTGCAAACGACATGAAACTGTGCAGTATAGTTGACACACCTGAGGGACAGGTTGCCATCCAGAGGGACCAGGACAAGCTTGAGAATTGAACCCACGTCAACCTCATGGAGTTCCACAAGACCAAGTGCAAGATCCTGCACCTGAGTTGGGGCAACCCTCAGTGGCTAGAGGCATGAAAGCATTGAGATCATCCCTGTAGAGAAGGTCTAGGAGATACAGGTGGATGAAAAGCTGGACATGAGCTGACAATATGTGCTTTCAGCCCAACTGTATCGTGAGCTGCATCAAGAGAAGTGTGGCCAGCAGGATAAGGCAGATGACTCTACCCCTCTACACCTCTCTGGTGAGATCCTACCTGGAGTACTGTGTCTGGATCTGGAGTCCTCAGCACAAAAAAGACATTGACCTGTTGGAGAGGGTCCACAGGAGGACCACAAAAATGATCAGCGGTATGGAACACCTCTCCTGTGAGTAAAGGCTGAGAGAGTTGGTGTTGTTCAGTCCAAAGAAGAGAAGACTCTGGGGAGACCTGATTGAGGCTTTTCTACTTAAAGTGGACTTATAACAAAGATGGACACAATCTTTTTAGTGGGGCCTGTTGATATAGGATAAGGGGTAATGGTTTTAAACTAAAAGAAGGGAAATTTAGACTAGATAAAAGGAAGAAATTTTTTACAATGAGGGATGGTGAAACACTGGCACAGGTTGCCCAGAGAGGGAGGTGACAGAAGGTGCATCCCTGGAAACATTCAACGTAAGACTGGATGGAGCTCTGAGCAACTTGATCTAGTAGAAGCTGTCCATGATAATTGCAAGAGGTGTTGGACTAGATGACCTTTAAAGGTCCATTCCAACCCAAACTATTCTATGATTCTATTTGGTCAAATAACAGAAGCTTTCATGTTCTTCAAAAGTGAATTCAGTCATGAGCAAAGGGTGTATTCACAGATGATGGAATGTATCAGGTAAAAGTAGCACTTTAGTTCTCAAAATAGGTATAGTTGAGCAGCAACTACTCTACAGGACCATACTGCTTATATGGGGTTTAGTCTGTCATTAACGAATAAATACACTGGAATTTTCCTGGCGAACCTTAGACTTTTAGGATTTCTGTAACAACTGCAAGATTTCTGAAAGAGCTTGATTATGGCCTCAAAAAGATAGATAGCTACAGGCACAAGTGTAAACCCACGAATATACAGATATTACTTTAAGGTCAGAAGAAAATATCTGAATTTCACGGAAATAAAAATTTAAACATCTTGTTTACCTCCAAAGTATGTAACTTCTTGTTCTAGAAGTATATCATACTTCTACATACTTCCGCCAGCTTGTGCGGAAAAGTGAACACTAGAGAAACAAATGAAGCATCTGAAATCTTTTTGTCCTAGACCCCAAATGGAATTTAGGCATCTAATTAGAATAGAGCTAAACCAGAATTTAGAAATCTGATTCTAAAATTATGTCTGGACGTGCTGAGAAGCCTCTTCAGTTTTCACTGAATCCTAAAACCACCCAAATTCTAAATTCAGATTTTGATACTGTTTTCCTAGATGACTACAGTCCTGATTCTATTGTTCTATCTGGAGCCTTCTTGATGGTGATGAGTAAGCAAAGTGCCTGGAAAGGAAGACACATTACAAGGATCTACTTCATTCTTTTTCTTCTCCTGTTAGCATGACATTTTACACAAGGTCACAATTTAATCTGCACTATATATGCTTATTTACAGTTTCAGTAAAAGTTTTAATCCTTTTAAAATTTTTGTTCTCCTACTTGTAACAGCATCTCTGCAGATACTATGTTTTGGGGTTTAAAATTTTTTTTTTCTGTTTTTATGAATTTCCCTCCATTTATAGACCAGTAGTGTAGTGCTGCACTCCATGCTCATTGAACTAACCTCTAACATACACTGATTTAAAGTCTGCTTCAGCTCTTCCATGTTCAAAGTGAGTAAGTGTTCTCTTTTGTACCCAGAAGACAAATGAATGCCAACAACCTGTAACTGCCTTTGATGCTTGACCTCTGTATTGAAAGTTTGTTATAGTGTCTCTCTGAAGAAATATAAACACAGAGAGATCATCTCAGTTGCTTCATAGCCTAAATGTATGCCTTAAACTGAAATCATCTCTCTGACAAGAAAGTAAATTTATGTAATTGCATGAATTGTGTTGAAGTTTGTTGTTAAAGGCTTGCATTCAGGGCTCCACTGCCAGACACATGGTAATATTACAGATGGCTAAGGAGGGAAAGGAACTTTTTGTTTTTCTTTCAGCCTGAGTAGCAACACCATTAGTACCTTTTACAGGCAAAAAAACCAGAACAATGTAATCAGCTCCTCACTCTTAGGTAAAGTAGAAAATGTTTTTTTTTTTTTTTTCAGATGTTTTGTTCCGAAGTATGTGAATGTGTGAATTCTGTGTTCCTTTGATAAGTTACAGCTTTTGAGATGGGTGAGAGTTCAAGAGTCACTTTTATTTTCCTCTGCTGCCACAAGTGAAATGGATCTGACATTGCCTCTTTTTCCTTATTATGTCATGAGGAAGAAAGTATAGCACATGAAAGGAAAACTGTTTTCTCGTTTTGTCAGCCATGGGAGAGAACGTCAGCTATGGAGCTTGGAAAGACTTTTGTCTTTAAACATGCTTGTATAACTGAGCTTCCTCTGACTCTTGTGATCTTAAAAAAAATATTTGTAATATTGCTTTTGTCCACATTTTTTTTCCCTAGAACTTCCAGGTGAGTTGACTATGCTTTTAAAGTGCATTGCAACAGTGACGCACCCTTATTCTTGGGCAGAATGTGGTTCATTCAGAATTCATCTAATCTGCTCTCATTGCCACCTCAGGTGGAGCTATATCTGTACATGAACTCTGGTTAGGACTTGTTCATGTGCAGTTTCCCCTGTCCAGCAAATAAAACATGGGATGAAACAATCCCTAAAGACAGTAATTACTCACTGAACAAAAGAAATACTTCTATCTTTCACAAACAGCAGGCTTAACCACTAGAGATCCCAAGTGGTGTGAGACTGTGAAACTGTACAGAGTTTGTATGGGGACAGGGATATGGAATGAATATGCCCCAGTAAATCTCTACAGGATCTTTGAGGAACATATGCAAATATAAATATTTGCCCTGCTTTGCGAAGGCACTGAAATTTTAATAAGATCTGCTTCATGCTACCTGATCAGAAGAAAATGATTGATGATACAGAGAGAACCAATGTTATTTTTGAGCAGAAATGTACAAACTGAAAGTGGGAGTGATAGAAAAGTTTCAAATGCTACAAGAACATGATAAATATTCTACTGAGCAAGACCAGTGTCCTACACCATGCTCTGTCTCTAATACTGTCAGATGGGGGATGATGTTTAACTAGAACATGTGAGTTTGGCACCTGCCTTTTTCCTCTCCTGGGATTCATAGCCATTGGATTTGTCATGCATATGGGTAAGGGATAGAATATACAACCCTGCATATTCTCTCTAGTATCCTCTTCACAGAATCACAGACTCACAGAACAATAGGGATTGGAAGGGACCTCTGGAGATCACCTAGTCAAACCCCTCTGCTAAAGCATATTTACCTAGACCAGGTTGTCCTCTGAGTGCACAGCCCCCTGAGCTGGAAGACAGGGATGGGGAGCAGAATGAAGCCCCCATAATCCAAAGGAAAATGGTCAGTGACCTACTACACTACTTAGATACAAACAAGGCTATGGAGATGGATGGAATCCACCCAGGGCTACTGAGGGAGATAGCAGAAGTGCTCACCAAGCCTCTTTCCAGCATTTATCAGTAGACCTGGTTAACCAGGGAGGTCCCAGTTGACTGAAGGTTAGTAAAGGTGACACCCATCTACAGGAAGGGTGGGAAGGGGGATCTGAGGAACTATAGGTCCGCCAGTCTGACCTCATTGCCGAGGAAGGTTATGGAGCTGAAGTGCTGAGGTTAAGCCCCCAGCCCTGAATGAGGGTTGACATATGGATGATGTCCACAATCAGGCAAGAAAGACTGTCCTGAGTAATTTTCACCCCAGGTCTGGTCAGCCTTGGGTGGGAACTGGTTAAGAGATCACCACAAGCTGTTCCGGCCTTCTACATTAACTTGGAGGTGGGGCAAGAAGCCACCTGCATAAGAACTGTCTCTGTCTTCTTAGTGCAAGTGCTGTGTGGGGATTCTGGCTATTGGAAGGGCTCTCTCGTTCTTCCCAGCAAGTGGAACTTTCAGATGGCAGGGCCAGAACAAGTTGTCTTTGAGTCTCTACTATATAACTGTCTCATGGCCTGGCTGCTACCATTGCCCACGACTTGGATCCTTGGCTGGCTTGCTCCCTTCTTCATGTTCCCTCTGATGGATGAGTGCATTGACTTGTTCCTCCCTCTGGTTGTCTGGCACTTTGGATCTCTGGTGTGCGACGTGGGAGTGGAGGGAGGAGCTTGGCTGCTGGTCTGCCTGTTAATGATAAGATCATTCTATGTTGGGCAAGTGGTCAGTAGAAGAGGAGCAAATTATCTTGAGCACCATCACACAGCGCATCTAAGACAACCAGGTGATCAGGCCCAGTATGGGATTATGAAAAGCAGGTCCTGCTTGATTAACCTGATCCCTTTCTATGACAAGAGGACCCACCTAGTGGATGAGTGGAAGGCTGTGGATGTTGTCTATCCAGACTTTAGTAAAGTTTTTGACACCGTTTCCTACAGTATTGTCCTGGAGAATTTGACTGCTCATAGCTTGGACAAATGTATGCTTCACTGGCTGAAAAACCAGCTGGATGGCTGGGCCCAGGGAGTGGTGGTTGAATAACATTAAATCCAGTGGGTGGCCTGTCACAAGTGGTGTTGTGTTGGGGCATATTCTGTTTAATATCTTTATCAATGATCTAGTTTAGGGGATTGAGGGCACCCTCAGTAGGTTTGCAGATGACACCAAACTAGGTGTGAGTGTTGATCTGCTTGAGGGTAGGAAGGCTCTACAGAGGGATCTGGATGGGCTGGTGGTATGAGGTACAATAAGACCAAGTGCTGGGTCTGGCACATGGGTCACAACAATGCCATGCAAGGCTACAGGCTTGGGGAGGGGTGGCTGGAAAGGCGCCTTGCAGCAAGAGACCTGGTGATGCTGGTCAACAGCCAGCTGAACATGAGCCAGAAGTGTGCCTGGGTGGCTAAGGCAGCCAACAGCACCCTGGCTTGTATCAGAAATGGTGTGGCCAGCAGGACTGGGGAAATGATCATCCCCCTGTGCTCTGAACTGGTGAGGCTGCACCTTGAATACTGTGTTCGGTTTTGGGTCCCTCACTACAAGAAGTACATTGAGGTGCTGGAGCAGGAGGAGGGCAACGAAGTTGATGAAGGGTCTGAAGAACAAGTCTTATGAGGAAGAGCTGATGGAAAGGGGGTTGTTTAGCCTGGAGAAAAGGAGGATCAGGGAGAGACCTTATCACTTTATGCAACTACCTGAAAGTAGGTTATAGTGAGGTGGGACCTGATCTCTTCTCCCAGGGAACAAAAGATAGGACAAGAGGAAATGGCCTCAAGTTGCACCAGGGGAGGTTTAGATTGGATGTTAGGAAAAATTTATTTATATAATGAGTTAAGCATTGGAACAGGCTGCCCGTGAAAGTTCTGGAGTCACCATTCCTGGAGGTATTTAAAAAATGTGCAGGTGTGGCACTTAGTGACATGGTTTAGTGGTGGATTTGGCAGTGCTAGGTTAATGATTGGAACTGATGATCTTAAGTTTCTTCTAACCAGAACAATTCTATGATTCTATAAAAAGATCACCATCACTAGAAGTCCAGCTCAGCATTATTTCCTGGAGAATATTCCTTCAACACTTTGTTTTCTAAAAGCAGTTTAAACAGAGATATTTACCTACAGGAGTGTCCATTGAGATATAGAACTTACAAGCAAATATTGAAGAAGGATTTTGAAATTTGCATGCATGAATATCTGGAAACTAGAGCTGAAATTTCCCTTGGCTGAACTAGAGCAGAAATAAATTCAGTTAAATATTTGGGAAATCATGACCTCATAATTTCCTATTGTTACAGATTTCCAATTAATTCTTTCAGAATAAGCTACAGCCATGAATGAATCACATGAATAATTAATTTATTAATTTCAAATAAATAAATCTGAGAAAATTATGAGCTGTTCACAGACAATTTGCCAACAGAAAAAGGAAAAATTTATCTTATAATTTATTTACTGTGAATAATTCTCCTAGCTCTACATGAGTCACTGGTGCTCTGATGATCCATTATTTATACACTTTGTTGTTTGGTTTTAGTAAAATCACAAGTTAGAAATGTGAAAATATAAGGTTGTTCATTGTAATATATAATCTGAAATTTCAACCAGTCAATCTACTATCTTTCAAAAGATGGCTGGTTAAATTTCATCTATGACCACCACAAAAACACAGCCTCAATTCATTTTCACTTTATTCTTTGCCCACACTAGACTTTGGTGACTTGACTCACTTGAATTCAGATAGAATGACATAGGAAAAATTTCGTAGTTATGAAGGAAATGTTGAAAGTAGCTACAAAATAGCTGTAATTTATATCAGTATTAAGCTTGCCAAGTTGCTAATATTGGTATCTCAGAAAAAAAAATCACTAGAGGGCTGCACCAAACCAGTCCTGCCAGTTTTGCATAACCATGGCTTTATTTATACATTTTTGCTCAGGTACACAGTATAAATTAAATTATGGATCATAGATTCAGCACACGCATAACACCTCAGTCAAACTGAATGTAGGAAAAAGGTTGTGTCATCTGTTAAACTGAAAGATAATCAAAGGTGGGAACAACTTAATTAAATTATCTGGACCTATTTTTTATTCCTTCTTGGCCCCTACCAGAGCACTGAGGAACCGTATAGATGACACTTTCCAGACCAAGCCCAGTGTATTCCAGGAACACCATTCTTCTCTGCCATCTTGGTTGTGAACAGAGTTTCTGGGAGACCTCCAGAGCTGCAGCTCTCTTCCTCTTGACCTCTGCTATGGTACCATCACAGATCATGTTCCTACTCCAGTACCACAGTGCTTTTCTGATTTCCTGACTCATGAGTCAGCATTAGGGTTCTTGGAGGGCTATCTTAGAAGTGTGCATAGTGGATAAAGTGGTGGAGGAATTGGAGCTAAAAGTCTTTTCCCAGATGTAGACCTGGATTTATTATGTGACCCTACATGTAGGTGTACCTATGGTTCATGACTGCATTCAGGATGAAGACTTGGACCCTTTTGTCTGCTCCCATTTCCACACAGGCTGCTTTCATTCCTGTCACTCATCATGAGGCAGCTAACAAACGGGTTACATCAAAACGTCAGTGCAGTGGCCTTCAGGATCATCTACAGTGCCATATTTAAAAGAATTATCTGTCAACTCTAATGCTAGACGTCATCCTCTTTCTATCTCATCTCATGTCACATATTTCTCCCACACTACCCAGCTCTGCCTGTGAACCTCTCATTCTCACAGTGATTATCATCTTGTGCCAAAACAAAACCTCTCAAGCTTGGGATGGATATGAGAGGAGATGTCTGTGAATGAGGGGCTCCCTCTCCCTGTCAGCCTTCAGCTCATCAGATGCTACCTCATTTAGGCAATCTTTCTCTAGAACTGAGCAGAATGTTTTTCATGGGGAACTTCACTACGAAGTCAATCACTTGAGGGTGATTGTGATTTTTCTTTCATTAAAGCCACGTATATAGGCACAAACCTTATGCGAAACCACAGGCATCTATTTAACACTGCAGATACACAAAACCAGGACAACTACAAATCATTTGCTTTGTGAGTATATATTGGCCAATTTCAACGTATTTCATGATTACACGCTGGCCAAAATCAGTTTCATGATGTTAGCCTAAGAAGGTACAGCCTGTAATAACAAGAGGGCTCCTTTGCGTAGTCAGTTAGAATTATTAAAATGAGACTCTTAATTCTTTGAAGTGAAAAATGCAGGTAAACTATTCAAAAGATGCTTGGCAAGTGATTTCTTTACTATTATTATTACCTTACTGAGTGAGATGTCTGGATTTGTGCATTTTTCATGGTCTTCATCTGAATCCAGATTCCAAACGCTCTGTCAAGATTTAAAATCCAGGAAATAAGTCCATTACTGTTCTCAGTAGGTGCCACTTATATGACTCTGTTTTGTGTCTGTCAAGATGAAAGGGCAATCAAAAAAGCATTCAGCTTCATCCTTGTAATGTTTCTACATGGTGCAGAAAGGAAGTTCTTAGGCCAAAGGAGTAAACTAGATACCAGTTATATTAAGCCCCTCCAAATAATATCTTTTCTGAGGAAAATTCACACATTACTTTCCTTGTTGCTTTCTGAAGAGAATGTTGTTTCAGTTTTGGAAAAGATGACAAAAAGTATTGAATTGCATAAGACCTAACCAAATCCACATGAATCAATCTCATAGGTTTTGATTAACCTTCTGTGTTAATAGTCTGATAATAAGTCATCTGACTTTAAAATTTTATGTCATCTGATTTATACATTTTAAATATGTATAAATATATATATATTTAATCCAGAAAAAAAATATTTCAAATACAGGCAGAAGTAAGCTATGGTCACTGAAAACTACCATAGCTATATAAGGTCAGCTTTGTACTACTGTATGGCAAAAATTTTACTTACCATATTAATTCTTAGCTTCATAGACTTTGTTCTGAACTCCAGTTATTTGTGGCAGGCTGAAGTAGGAATAAAGCAAGAATCAAAAATTAGGTAAATTTCTTATCTTTTTTATTGTAAATGTTAAATTACAGGAAATCTTCCTGTTCTTTAAGGATGTTTTCTTATAACGATTTCTCAGCACTTTGGTAAGGTCTTGGTTTCCAGTGTTTATGACTCTACAGCTTTAACCCCATGTCTGATATTTTTTGCATTTTTTAGTGTCCAGATTTTCTGAGTGTTTGGTATGGGCAGGACAAAAGGAAAGTGAAATAGGAAGGGGAAGCAAAGGAAAGTATGGAATGAGATTTCACCCACTCATGAGAGTGAAGAAATGTTTCTCCCTTGTTAAAAAAAATGAATAACTCTTTTTCTTTTTTTTTGTGCTAAAAATGAATAGGATGACCCTTTCCATAATAACTTTTTCATCTAGAGTCCTCTTTGTTTGGAGCAAGGACTTGAAGTCTGGCAAAAGAATGTAAATGTGTCAAATGTTTGCTGTTGCTTGTCCCATTAAAATCTACTCAAATTTGGCCATGCTTTTAAGCTTGGTTTATTTTTTTTTTTTTTTCTCTGCTACTGGCAGATATTTGTGAAAAGCATCTCATTCTTATTTGTTGATGGGAGAAGAATGTAATTCTGTGCTATAGAATAACAGGGGAAGAGGAGATCACTACACATTATGGTCCAAGTGGAATAACTAGGCACAGGTTGCCCAGAGAGGTACTAGAAACCCCATCCCTGGAAACATTCAAGATCAGGTTGAATGGAGCTCTGAGCAACCTGGTCTAGTTGAAGATGTCCCTGGTCATTGCAAGGGGGTTGGATTAAATGAGCTTTAAAGATCTCTTCCAACCCAAAACATTCCATGATTCTATATCTGTGTGTATGTACATGTTGTAATATGACAGTCCTAGCTCCAGTTTAGTTTGTTCTTGGAGATATTCTGACACTATGGAACCAATTCATACAAACCTCCTGTTATCCTTTTCTAAGATTTTCTAAAGTTTTACAACTTATTTTGAATGTATGAAAGACTTAAATATGATACAGAAGGAGTTAATCACCAATTGTAAAGCTTACATGATACTAGAAGTGAAAGACATGTGAAGAAAGCTCTTGAAAGAGAAATACAGTTGATAAGAAAGTGCAGAAACAACATAAGATCCCATTGCAAATTAAACTGCAAACATGCAGCAGCCATCTGAAAGAGATTAATGTAAGAATTCGTACTTTTTATGAAAGTAAGTGGAGCTACAGACAAAACTGAGGAAAATGGGATTTTATTTATTTATTATTCTTATTAAGCCCATGACATTAGATTTGCTGAAAAGTTTTCCATTAAAGTGATCAAGAAAAAGCCAATTATCAGAGAGTGCTACAGAAATTAAAAGAATGTTACACTAGTAGTGAGAAGATACATAAAGAATTAATCTCAGAAGCGTAGACACTGGCCTTTCATTAATCACCCAATAAGAACATCATGTACTTCGGAATGAGATTCAAAATGTTTGCATGCTGAACAGCCCAATTAGCATCTTGTTGCCTGGAGCTAAGAAGTAGTAAGGGGTTGGAATAGGGGTGCATCTTAATTCCTGCAGTTCAGCTGCATTGTTACCAGGAAAATGAGATATTTTTATGTATTCAGGAAGCAGAGCTCAGAGCCACCTCATGGAGACAAGCGACTATATGCTATTTACAAAGAAAAAAGGAGTGAATACTTCTTAAAACCAGACAGAGAAGCAACTCCTCCTGACTGCAGCATTTCTTTTTGTGAGAAGCAGATAACTCTGGAGCATATTAAATGTGCTTTGAGAGCACTGACAAAGCCCTTGGAGACATCAGCAGATAAATGCATGGCTTCTAGATACTGACAAGAACCTCTGCGCAAACTGGTTGCCAAGTTGCCCAGACTCTGACAACTTGGCATGCTTCAGTTCAGGTACCTGTGGCATTCTGGGGTTCAAAATTTCAAGCCAAGGTGACAATGAAACTTAAGTAACTCTAGGATTAGCTGGCAGAGTTTTTATTATATATTTATAATAAAAAAATAAATTAGATGTCAGTTCCCAGGGTTTGCAGTTTTGGGGGCAGGACCCTAAACTGCAAGTCCTGAATTCAGTGCAGAAGTATTGTGGCAGATGTAGGTGCATTCTTTCCTTATGTGATTGTTGACTGTTTTTTCCAATGATCATCTTTGTTTGTGACACAGAACAGGGATGGACCAACATTGTCATTAATAACACTGTGGTCTCCTTCACCTCCATGCTAGTGCAGAAATGAGAAGGCATTAGTGAATGTAGCTTGTAATTACAGCAGATGAAGAAAGTCTTCATATTTTCTTGCTACTGCCTTATTTCACCCTGGAGAACCAAATTCTTTACAAGCCTGTCATAATGTTTAGCAATCTCCTTATGCCAGGCTTTTCACAGGAGGTCTACAACTGAATGTGCCTCACTTTCTGTGTACTCAGGCTGACCTCGTGCTATGGTACTGGGAACAGCTGCACTGATGAGTGAAGTGAGTGGATGCTGTGCTTTAGAGGGAACCTGACCTGGTTTTGAAAACTAGTTGTGTATTTCTGAGAACTAGTTGTGTAAGGTATCTTAGACTGGATACTTAACTGAAAACTCACTACAGTGTCTGTGCATCAGCACTTTACAAAGTGAAGATAGTTCCGTGCTTCACATTGTTATTTTCAAAACAAATTATGATGACATAGGAAAACACCCATGGGAAAATGAGTCTGCATTCAAAGTGGATTTTGAACAGTGAGCTAAAGTAAAATCTGAGAAAGGCACACATTGAGGAGTGCAAAGTGTTAAACGTTATCTCAGGATCACAGTGTCAGCCACTGTGCATGTTCAATAAAGTGGTGATCCTCTGTGGAGAGTGGCATGTGATTAATTGACTGAACTGTATTTAAAAATATCACATATGCAAGAGCCCTGAATTAAACTTTTACTGGCAACTTTAATACTGGCACCTTAATACTTCAATGTTGACTTTGTAATCTTAATGTTGTTCAACATTTTTTCTAGATGTTTATATATATATGATGGTGTAATGTAGAGGCCATATAACTAAACAGGTTTTAAGAGGGTTTTTGTATGTGACCCTAATGGTCACTTGAAAGTTTTTTTTTTTTGGTAAAGGTTTTTAAAGAAATCCTTTATTGAAAGTAAAGAAGGATTTCTGTTATCTAGTAAAGCACTGTTTTACTATGATCACTCCAGTTGTCTAGAGGGAACAGGAAAAACCATTCTCAAGGGTTTTTAATGGATGTGTGATAGTTATTTCTTTAAAATCTGGTAGTCAATAATTATCATCTAAGATCTTTTAGTGTAAAATGCAGGTGATGAGAAGGGGAAATACTCTGTCATGTTTTGGATTTGTTTCAATAGGACACTTAAAATACCAAGAGTGTTAGAAGTTAGGAGTAGACCTAGAGGTGATGAATTAGTAGGGGATGTTACAGATAATACAGTAAAGTTACTGAAAAAATGTGCTGTAACATTTGTTCCATGATCAGTCATAATAATTATTCTCTCCCCACAATGCAGACTCAGGAAGTTAGGTGGGGTTTTCTATTCATATCTACAGTTGTAGCCATTTCACTAGAAGGGGCACATTTCAATGGAATATGAATGTAATAATTGGCATCCTAGTCTCTATTAAAAGGATGCAACTGTTTGATAAAGGGACAGTGAAAGTAATTTTTCAGCATGCAAAGTTAATCTGGATTCTTGTGAGCCATATCTGTGACAATTTAAAACTGCGTGTGTATACCAAATGTTATTCCACTTGGACCATAAATATAAATGTCTGTCTGTCTCAGCTGAGGAGTTTATTTCTAGATCTGGGAGGGTTTGGTGGAGTGAGAAATGTGAATTGCACTATTTTTAACTGTTAGGAGGAAACAGAAGAAATTAAAATAGGAAGGTATGTTTCTTGCAGGGGTGAATGCTATATACAATGTGCACAAGCAACTATGATAGAATTTCATTTCTATCACAGAAAATTTACTTTCCTGTTTATGATTTCAGCCTTTTCCTTGCTCAAACTATTTTTCTTTTTTTTAAATCATCTGGACTATAAAAGCAATTAGCTTAAAACAAAATCTGATTTTTTTAGTTGTTATTGGAGAGCTAGATGGGGCGATATGGAGTAGATAGGCATTCAAGAGGCTGTTTGAAGACCTACAACTTCTAGAACTAAAAAGTCTCTGTGTGTCAGGAAAGCACTTCAAAGAATTTCAGGTGAAGAGAGAAATAGAATAATAGAATACTGTTTAGGTTCGTAATTAGTTTTAATTTGCATGAGTTTATAATGTCTACAGTACAAACCATCACAGTCCAGAGAAAAAAAAATCCACAAAATATTTAGAAGGTACATCTGAAATAATATTAGTAAATCTGTAACATATACAGGAGTCATGAAAAGTGTGTGTACAGGCAGCAGTCAGAAAAATGTCAACAATGTTCTTTGGTCAGGTTACAGTTATGCATAGTGGAGGGTCAGGATGCGACAATCACAACCTGCAACAAAGCCTTGAAATACCCAATTTAAATTCAAAGTTCATCCTGACTTAGCCAGAAGATTGAATTAGATGACCTCCAGAGCTCCCTTCCAACCAACCTTTTCTGTGGTTTTGTGAATAAGAATGTGTCCTGATGGATTTGGGCATGTAGTTTCTGTTTTTCCCTGGGATATGGAGCTGTGCAGGTGTGTAAAAACTTTTAGAGCCTTACAGTTTGATTTCATCCTATTTCCTTTTTAAGTTATTGTATGACTTTTTACCTGTAAAATTCATAAATGTGGTTTAGTTCAATTTATGGATATGAAGCAATAAACTCTACCGTATCTTATTTACTTCTGTCTAAGATGTGAGAGCAGATGACTTAGCTTTCTAGTATTGCCTTCACGTGAGGTGATGATTCTTATTTATATTCTGACTTAAAATACTTGTGTTGTGCTGGACTTTTTTTGCAACGACTGGTCAATAAAGTGTATGTTCAGGGACAGATTATAACCTATAGTGCTTAAATATCTTGAGCCATTTAAATGATAAAGTAAACCAGACACTTAATAGGGGAAACAAAATAATATTTCTCTAAAGCATATTATGAGCTCCTCCTAATAGAAAATTTAAGCAGGAATCAACAACATGTGAACTGCAAATCTGATGGTTTTCTGAAGTGTGACTGTGTAATGTGCTGATAAAACAAACCTAGTCAGTCAGAAATTCTAAATTTCATACCTATTGCTGACACTTGAACTTAAATATACCTTTTGTATTAGTTATTGGGAGCTGCAAAAAGCCTAAGTAATATAGGATATGCCATACAGTGCTGTAATCTGATGCAATATAATTGAGGTATGGGGGTTTTGTCTCTTCTATGGCAACTAATAATTGTCATGTTCATCTGTTTGCTTTTTAGCTTGCTGAAGGGGCAACACTATCCTCAGCCTTCATAAGGGTCTGCAATTATAACATTCATAAAAACAGCTAGTCATAAACATGTCACATAAAATATTTCACAGAGTTTATGTGAAAGGAAATTGAAGTCACTTGAAAATGGAACTGAATCTTGTCCAAACAACCTTCGATACACTAATCCAACTTTATTGTTATATATTACAGGCTTCTTTATCCATGCATGCTATCATTAACCATAGAGTATGTTTTGATAAATGTTCCCCTTCCTGGAAATTTGTGCAGTTCTTTGACCACTGTCTCTGTTGGTGGTGCTTTTTCATTAAGTCTAAACTGTGGAAAAAGAATTGCTATATTTGGATGAAAAAAACTGATAAAATGAACAAGTAATTACCTCCCAAGGTGTTTGTGTGGTAGAACTGTCTGCACTTTAAGATTGATAGATAATTGGTTAATATTTGAGAAATAATAAACAAATATATTTAAGTCTAATAGCACTACTTAATTTCTAATAAAGATCTACAATATCTAGGGTCACCACGTAACTTGAATTAGTCAGGCAATATTCTCAAACGGTACTCAGGATATGAGTTATGATATATTTTGTATAAGAAGTGCCTTCATAGTAACAAATGACAAATGGAACAACAAAGGAAAACCATCTGTTTCATGAATTTCAGGCTACCTATTCTATCATCTATACATGTTTTGGTTGTAAAATCTGCTTAAATGTTGCTTTGATCAACATTGTATTTCTTCAGAGTTTTCCTTTCTTCAAAGGCAGTTATGTATTTTGAGTTATTCAGACTTGCAGGCCTCTCTGCTGCTGCTCTTGACTAGAATCTGCAGTATGAACTCGTGAAGGCTGGCTTATGGAGTAGTCTTAGAAAGGTGGACTAGTCCTACCCTCACCCTGCCCAGGAGCATATATGTGTCTTGACAGCGTAGGTTAGTCACCAGGTCAAGAAACAGCACTTAAAGGAGACCTGTAAGAAAGCTGGAGGGGAACTTCTTACCAGAGCATGTTGCAATAGGACAAGCCATTATAGTTTTAAATTGAAAGAGGGTAGATTTAGATTAGATATGAGGAAGAAATTCTTTATTATGAGGGTCGTGAGGAACTGGAACAAGTTGCCCAATGAAGCTGCAGATGCCCCTGCCTGGCAGGAGCTTTGACCAGCTTGGTCTAGTGGAAGGTGTCTGCCCGCAGCAGGGAGGGTGGATCTAAATTATGTTTAAGATCCCTTCCAACTCATTATATGATTCTATATGATTCTATATGATTTTCAAGTTCCACTGTGCATCTGGTTTGTTCTTGTTATTCATGAGTGCATGCTCAAGCAGAGAGGTAAGTCCATCTCTGGAAGGGAAAATCTGACCCATATCACCATATGTACATGAGTAAGGTATCCTCTCTATGAATGAAATAGATTAGGCTTGGGCAAGGCCATGAATACAAAAGAAGGTAGTTCAAATTTGACTCCAAGTGTTATAGTAATGATTTCGGTTTGTTACAGCTGCTTAAAATCAACAATAAATTCAGTAAACCTGTGCATTAGGTCATGCTTAAATTTGATTTTAATGTCTGTTACTGAAGCTTCTTTTTCTTATTCCTTCGAGTATCCAGAGCTGTCTGCTTCTGTTTGTGATGAAGCCATTTAGCCATACAGTATGCTGGCTGCACACTCGTGTGTGCTTCTAACTGCATGTTATCAGCCAGCCTAGCAGGCACCTGACTCCTGTGGGTATAAAGCCCCAAAGCAGGTAACTCTGAGGTGGCAGATCACAGCTCTGTACAGGCTATGCAATGTCCTCCTTGGCTGGCTGTTCCTCTTGAGGGTACAAATGCAGTTTTAATGACATCTGTGAAGTGCCACTGGCAACTCTGTGTTATGGGTAGCAGGTTTATGTGGTGGAGCATGTGGCACTAAGAGAAGCCACAGTTAAAGCTTCCACAGACTTGTAAGTAACTTGGTCTGCTATGCTGAGATGAAACTCCTAATAAGAGGCGTTTGGAACTTCTATGGTTATAGTTTGGAATTTTACTATGGCAAACCCAATACAAAATGTAAATATTAACAGATCTTTCTGCTTGAATAATCTTTTGACAGTATAGTTGCCCAGATGCATTTATGAGCTCAAGACAGGGAACTTCTCAAAACATGCTGCTAGTCTCCTATTCTGCAGGGGAAGAGGAGATCATTGGTGGACCTGCTCAGATATTCTGGCTGATCTTAGTTTTTGCTATGGTAAGCCATGGCACTATGGCCAAGAAAGATATTTTCTTCAGTATTTTTCTGAGAAAACTGTGACTTTGTTTAAGATCCCAAACTGGAAAACACTATCTCCAGAAAGCTTTCGTTTTTTAAGAATTCTTCAATGGAAAGTTAAAAACTACTATGGAAAGCAGGTGTTTCTATTTAGGGATGGAGGAAAAGTTTGGTAGAAATCCAATTATCAGTTGAAAAGTAAAGTGACAGAAAATTTTCAAAGACATACTGTTGATGATTTTTTCTATTTCAATCTTAGCCAGAAATGTGTGTTTGTTTGTTTGTTTGTTTCCCTCCTTTTTTCCCCCTTTTTTTTTTTTTTCTTTCTAGAAAGGTATTGTCTGTGATGTCTCAGTTCCTTTTCGTTGCCTGAATTTTAAGTCTAGAAGAACTGGCTGAGTATTAGTTGTTTTCAGATTTGATACTAGTCAACCTTCTTCAAATGTTTTCACTCTTAACACTTGAAATTATGGAAAAGAATAACATGCTTTATTATTTGTAACAATTGCCAGAAAGTGGCAAAGCTTTGTGACAGAAGGAACTCAATAGTGAGGAAATGAAGTGCTGTTTGGGATGAAGGAGACAGAGCTGAATGTGGATTTCACTTTTCATTGTGCGATTTCTCACCTATTTGAAGGTTTCCTCTCTGTGTCACTTCTATGCTGTTAGAAGTTATGTCTTTTGTTAAATAATTTAGAGCTTTCCAGTCTGCCAATCAGGGAAGGATTAAAGCAATGGGGTTTTTTTATTCTCTTTTTCTCTTTCTTTCTATTGGCCTGCTGCTATCTGTTTCTTTTACAAAACAGGAAAGAAGGCAACATGGAAAAAAAATTAACATCCATTACAGATGTACTGTGGCTGTGCAAGGTTGTTCCTGAAAGAAGAGGCAGAGGTCACACCAGGAATCATATTTTACACTGCTCTTTTGTGAAAACAAATTTATCAAATTACTTCAGTGTTTATGATTTTTTTGAAAAAGAATCTAACTTGGTTTTCTACTTTAAATTCATAATATTTTAGGTGAAATATTATTTACAAGGCTAAGAACGTGGAACTTATTTAAAACTAGAATTTACATATGAAATGATGAACCAATTTAAAATTAACAGCAATTCAAACAATTTACTATCCCATTGATTTAGGCTTGTCTTCTAAGATGGAAATATAAAAATCTTTACTTGTGGTAGATCACACTTAATCCGCTTTGGGATCTTCTTCACATTTCTCCTCTTGCATTATGTATTTTAGCAAGGAAAGCAGCAAACAAATAAGAAGCTCCTCCATCATTATGGAGAATAATCTCAGTGAAGCTGGTGCCCCAAACATTGTGAAAAATAATAATCTAGCAAGTGCTTGAATATAAATTGCTGAACACTAACCGTAACACTAACAATTTGGATTTTGCTTCCCCTTTCCTGGGCAAAGTCTTTGAAAGTAAAGCACAAGTAGCATCAGTTGACAGAAGTGTTCTCAGCTTGTCCAATGGTTGCACCAGCTGATAAATATTCCCAGAATTAGACAAAGGATTTTACCTGTTTCCCTATTTGTTTTGTGGATTATTTGCTATATTTGGCTACAAGCCTAACTTCTTGACATGAAGAGGGTTGTCAAAACCGCTTTACATTGGCTTTGTTCACCCTCATCACAGCTGTCAGAGGACTGTGATGTGCAGCAACTTCTAAAAGTTCTTTAAAATCCTTCATTTTGTGAAATGATTGAATAGCATAGTACCTAAGATACAATTCTATTGTTCAGAACTGGTGCAAGACCATAAACCCAAGATTTTATTGACCTAGATGTAGAGTTTCCTGACAGCATCTGGCTGTTCTTCTTCTCTTCTCACCCTCTGCCATCAATGTCACCACCTAGTTGGCTGTATGTTTGTAAGAAATAAGGACTTGGATAAAAACCAGAAGCCTTCAGATTAACCAAAGCATGAGTAAGGAAACACCTTACACAAATGACAAACAAGAAGTTGAGAAAGCTCTTATCCACTGACTGTCCAGGAATGTGTGCTCTGAAGTTCCTATTGGCATTTATATCTTAACCTGTGTGTTAAAATAGCAGTATTTACTATTGCACACTTTCCTCTTTGCCATTCCTGCCTGTCTGAATGGTAACTCTTTGTTTCAGTGATATGAATAGCTCACTTGTTTGTCTTAGAGGACTACACTTTTTTTTTTTTTACTTTTTTTTTTTTTTTTTTGTGTAGAATCTCACAAGTAAGCTGTGTGGAGTAGCTTCCATGAACATACATAGGTTCTCGATAGTAGAAAGAGGAAAAAATGGATCATATAGTAGAGAACAGTTCTTCATGTGTGGCCAAACGGATTTTGATACAAAATGCTCAACTTACGATGCTTGTTAGCTTTTCACAAAACATAGCTCTCTTGCCTTTGGCTCGGTTAAAGCAGTCTGGAGCTATAGATGCTATTCAGAGGGTATTTTATGCCCCTTGAATTGCTGTACAGCCCAGAAAGTTCAATAATAGTGTTAAAACTAAGAATGATGATCCATATGCCACAATCTTCACACCATACTATGGGTAACCTGTATCAGCTCCCTATCTTTACATTTCCTATCCTCTGCAGTGCTACTGCCTGCACAGGGGCTCCCAGCTGAGCACAGTACTGTTAATGTCCTTGTCTGGGCATGGCCGGTGACAAAATAGTGACACTGTCTTTCTCTTTCCTTTGTCTGCAGAACTAGTTTAGCCTCCTAACATCCACCAGTTTCAAAGGTCACTTGCTGAACTTGACTATTCCTGATGAATGCCTTAGGCCTGTCAATGTAGTAAAGTTTTATTCTCATATTGAAGTTTTTCTTTATGAATATGAGGACTGAAAAGAAATATATTTTTAAATTAAATGCAAAACCTGAAATTGATGGGTTGCTCTGGAAGCCGGACCCAGAAGATCCAAGTATCATTTACCTACTTGTTTTGCATGCTTGAGATCATAAATAGAATGTACTGAAGTTGTACTTAAAGCACTACTGTGAGTTAGGGTATACAATAAGTATACACATTGTATTTGTCTTCTAATACTTCCTACACAAGAGTAATACTGAGTAAAAAATATACCAATAATTCATTACTTTCTGTTCTTATTCACAATTATAAATATGTGTAATTGTGGACTACCTTAATAAAAAAACTTAAAGCCCACTTCATAATAATTTTTTCTGTTTTATTTCCTTTTTTTACAGTTAGCATTTCCATGCTTTAAATCTTCACTGTTGTCAGAGGAGAACCTTATTGTGAATTGTTTCTGATGCAGCAGTAATGCAAATCTTTCACTGAATTTTATACCATCCTAAGTGAAACAGAGCTAGTGAACTTAACATGGGGATACTTGCTTTCTAAAAGTGTAAAAACACATTGGAAAGATGTATGATTCTGTGCCTTGGTCCTGTTGTATGAATATCCAGAAGACCTGGAGAGAAGTAAGGCCGTCTGTCTTTGACTCCTGATGACCCTGTAGGGTGATGGTTACAGCAGCTTCCTGAAGTGACCACTAAATCCTACCTGAGTGAAGGAAGAGCCAGACCCTGATTCTTCCAGAGCAATACCCTGACTTTCTGCTGTGCCTGGAAAATGGACTCTGTGCCTTACATCTGGAGGTTTTTTTCTGCTCAAGGTCTGTCAAGGTAATCTGTCAACAGTCTACCATGGCCTTCATAAAGAAAGCACTGAAGTTTTTTCATCCAGAGGCAGACAAAAGTTCCCTGAACCTTGTTTCTCATATCTGACTGGGACATTCCAACCTGGTGAGCCAGGCTTTGCTGTGTGACTGAATAAATGTTTTAGCCTGTAGGAAGGAGCTGACTACAAGCTTTAGGTTCTTCAAGGTTTTGCTGGTTCTTGGACATAGATACTCTGACTCACTCTTAGTGACTTGCTTCACTGAGAAGTCCAGCCTGATGGACTGGATCACTTTCTGTATAGCTTTGCATTATACAGATCTTCATAGTGCATATTGAACAGCTTATTTGGTTTTGCATTGTTACAAAAGGTGTCTTAGAACATATTTTCACTACTACTGTTCTAAAGTCAGGGTTTAACACTCTGCTTTACTGCAGTGTTGCTCACTCTGAAGTGAAAGATAAATGTCACTACTGAAGAAATTTAAGTTTAATTTCACTAAGACACCTGCTGGCCTACATCACTAAAATGTTATTTGTGACATATTTTGTAGGCAAGTATCCTAAGAAATTCAAAACTTACACAAAACCCCCTCTCATAGTCTGTTAATATACATGATGTTAAAACTTGTGCATGAGGAAACAAATTGCCTGGAAATGCATGTTTTTTATATGAGAACAAGTGAACAGTAAGATACACTAGACCAAACTCTTCAAAGTTACTTCAAATGAAAATGTTACCTTTTTAGTGCCTCCCCTGTCTCAACAGTGTTTGTTGCATATATTAGACCTGCTTCAAGGTGATTTGAATGTACATGCTCAGTGTTTGAAAACCTCTTTGTTTTTCATTCATGAAAGATCATTTATTCATATTTGATTTTATTCCCCTTCTATTTGTCCTTATTTGGACTTCACATGCCTGGCAGATACAAATGTATAGAAAATAATCCATATTACTTTGTATTGGATTCATGTATATTACAAAGGAAAATCCCCATAGCATTAGGATTTTCTGTGTATAAATTCCTCTTAGAAGTGTACCCTTAGTGAGAGCTGCATATTAAGAAGTTGAGACAGAAGATGAATTTTAACATTAGAGTGATGCCAGTTCCTCCAAGACAGTTTGGATCCTAATGATACTAATTAAAGGGAAAAAAAAAGCTCAACGAGGAAGTCACAGATAAGTATTCCATGTTACTTTATGATGTTATAGGCAAGGCAAGACCTATTGGTACAATCTGTCAACCATAACTGACCATCAGAGGAAATATTAAAAAACAGATGAAATGTATTTGTCTCATAATAACTAATTCATCAGTTCTTTCCATTACTCCTTTATTTTTATTTGAACAACATTAAGTATTGGAAGGGAAAATGGATGTTAATTTATAACACTTTTTTTTTCTTCAAAAGTTTAAGTTTGTTTTTGATTAGCTAGTAGGAAACAGTTCTGCAAGTTTACATTGACTCTTGTTGATATTAAAGTTACCTAAGCCTTCTCAATCCTTTGTGCAGGAAGCATGACAATGACTTTTACTACTGATTTTGAAAA